>NW_024104293.1:1683778-1782853 GCF_003945595.2 Pipra filicauda
CACCCGGGGGAGGGGGGCTGCGCACGTGTGGGGGCTCTGCACACGTGTGCACACACCAGGGGCAGCCGCACACGCACACACAGCGGCTCCACACGCGTGTGTGCGTGCGTGTGTGTGTGGCCCCCAGCAGCCTTGCACGTGTGTGTGGCCTCTCCTGTGTGCCAGCACACGCGTGTTCTCCTGTGCAGACGTGTCAGGGCACACACGTGTGTGGCCTCTCCCACGTCAGGGCACACACGTGCCCAGCACACACATGTCAGAGCACACATGTCAGAGCACACGCGTGTCCCTGCCCTCAGACAGCAGCCGGAGGGTGCAGGACGTGCTGCAGGATTTCGGCACCGAGGGGGCTCTGGCTCAGCCCCATCAGGGCAAGGTGAGACCTGGGGGCCCCCCGTGGGGCGCGGGGGGGTCGGGGGGTCACCCCCCAGCCCCCCAACCCAGCTGTGCCCCCCAGAGCCTCGACCTGGAGGGGTTCTCGCGGTTCCTGCGGAGGTACCTGGAGAGCGACGATGTCCCGGAGCCGCTGTGCCGGCGCCTCTTCGCCTCCTTCCAGAGCCAGGACGGTGAGGGGGGGCTCGGGGGGGGCCCGGGGGGGTTTTGGGGTCCCTGGGGGGCTCACGGGGTCCGTCCCCACAGGCAGCGACTGCGTCTCCCTGAGTGATGTCTCCTGCTACTTCTCCCTGCTGGAGGGGGGACGCCCCGAGGACAAGCTGGAATGTGAGTGGGGGGTCCCAGGGGGTCTGGGGGAGCCCCAAGGACAGGGGAGCCCAGATTTGGGGTCACCTCACCTGCTGTCTCCCCACAGTCTCCTTCAAGCTGTATGACAAGGACGGGAACGGGGTCCTGGACAGCTCGGTGAGCACCGGGGGGCTTTGGGGGGACTGGGGAGGGGACTGGGGGCTGTGGGGGGACTGAGGGGGGGGAGGGCTGTGGGCATTGGGATGCTGTTGAGGGGCTGTGGGAGCTGGGGGGGCTGTGAGGGGGGTCTGTGGATGTCGGGGGGCTGTGGGACCCCCCCAGCTGTCACTCCCCCCCAGGAGGTGGATCGGATCATCACCCAGATGATGAGGGTGGCCCAGTACCTGGACTGGGATGTGACGGAGCTGAAGCCGGTGAGCAGGGCTGGGGGGGCTGTGTGGATCTGGGGGGATGCCCCCCATCCCCCTGCCCCTCCTCTGAGCGCCGTGTCCCCCCAGATCCTGCAGGAGATGATGCGGGAGATCGACTACGACGGCAGCGGGACGGTGTCCCTGGGCGAGTGGCTGCGGGGGGGGGTCACCAACATCCCGCTGCTGGTGCTGCTGGGGCTCGAGGGGGTGAGTCTGGGGGGGCTGAGGGGGACCCCCTGCCCGGGACCCCCCCCGAGTGCCCCCCGTGTGCCCCCAGGACATGAAGGACGACGGGCAGCACCTCTGGCGCCTGAAGCAGTTCTCACGTCCTGCCTTCTGCAACGTGTGCGAGGGGCTGCTCGTGGGGCTGCGGAAACAGGGGCTGCGCTGCTGCCGTGAGCAGGGCTGGGCTGGGAGGGGTGGGGTGGGGTGGGATGGATGGGATGAGGTGGGGTGGGATGGGATGGGATGGATGGGATGGGATGGATGGGATGGGATGGGATGGGATGGGATGGGATGGATGGGATGGGATGGATGGGATGGGATGGGATGGATGGGATGGGAGGGGATCGGATGGGATGGGATGGGATGGATGGGATGGGATGGGATGGGATGGGATGGATGGGATGGGATGGATGGGATGGGGACAGGGCTGGGCTGGGCTGGGATGGGATGGATGGGATGGGATGGGATGGGATGGGATGGGATGGGATGGATGGGATGGGCTGGGATGGGGACAGGGCTGGGGACAGGGCTGGGCTGAGGTGGGAGGAGGGCCCAGCTCCGAGCCCTGTTCCCCCAGTGTGCCGGTTCACGGTGCACGAGCGCTGCGCCCGCCGGGCCCCCCACAACTGCATCAGCACCTACGCCAAGAACCGCAGGGAGGCCGAGGTGAGTCCACTGTCCGTCCGTCTGTCCGGCTGGGCATCCACCCACCCACCTGGGCATCGACCCACCCACCCACCTGGGCATCCACCCACCCACCTGGGCATCGACCCACCCACCCACCTGGGCATCCACCCACCCACCTGGGCATCGACCCACCCACCCACCTGGGCATCCACCCACCCACCTGGGCATCCACCCACCCACCCACCCACCTGGGCATCCATCCATCCACCCATCCTGCCGGGGGTGACCCGGCCGGTGGGGTGGGGTGGGGTGCCGAGGGGTGACCTGGGGGGTCACCTGCAGGTCCAGGCCCACGTGTGGGTGAGGGGCGGCTGTGACGGTGCCAAGTGCAGGGAGTGCCAGAAGAAGATCCGGAGCTTCCAGAGCCTGACGGGGCTGAACTGCGTGTGGTGCCACCGCAAGGTGGGGGGGCCCGGGGTCCCCAGTCCCCCCCGGCCGCCCTGACCCCCTGGCCCCAGATCCACGAGGAGTGCCAGCCCCTCCCCCGTGCTGTCCCTGTGCTGTCCCCATCCCTGTGCTGTCCCTATCCCTGTCCCCACCCCTGCACTGTCCCCATCCCTGCACTGTCCCCATCCCTGTGGTGTCCCCATCCCTGTGGTGTCCCTATCCCTGTCCCCACCCCTGTGGTGTCCCTATCCCTGTCCCCATGGTCCCCCTGCTGTCCCTATCCCTGTCCCCGTGGCCCCCCTGCTCCCTCTGTCCCCAGATCCATGAGGAGTGCCAGCCCCTCGTGCCCCCAGCCTGCGACTGTGGGGTCCTGCGGGACCACGTCCTGCCCCCCGCCTCCATCTACCCCGTCCTGCTGGTGAGTGGGGTCCTGGGGGTGCTCCTGGGGCAGGGATGTGCCCCCCACTCCCCACCCGGCCCCCCTGAGCCGGTGTGGGGGTCCCAGGAGAGGCAGGACAGCCAGAGAGACAACGGTGGGACGCCGGTGGAGGAGACCCCCCAAGTGTTCACCACCCCTGAGGGGCAGGCGCTGCGGGTGAGCCACGACCCTCCCGCACCTCTGGGACCCCCCCGGGACCCCCATGGGCCCCCTCGAGTCCCCTCCATATCTGCCCACCCCTGGGGCCAGGCTGACATCCCCTCTCCCCCCAGGTCAGTCCCCCCCCCGACACCCACCCACTCCTCGTCTTCGTCAACCCCAAGAGTGGAGGGAAACAGGGGGAGAGGTAAAGGGGGGCTGGGGGGTCCTGGGGCTGCTCTGCACCCGGGGGGGGGCCGGGATGGGGTGGGATGGGACAGGGAGGGGGACAAGGGATGGGGTGGGGTGAGATGGGATGGGGTGGTTTGTGGGAACCAGGATGATGGTCAGACCATATTTCATTATGGTGGGGAGGGGGTGGCCACCGGTCCCCCCAGCCCTCCCTGTCCTCCCCAAGCCCCCCCAGCTCCCCCTGTCCCCCCAGGGTGCTCCGGAAGTTCCAGTACCTGCTCAACCCCCGGCAGGTTTATAACCTGCAGAAGGGAGGCCCCATGCCCGGGTGAGTGGGGATGGGGACAGGGGGGCACTGGGGTGCCCGGGGGGGCCCAACCCAGCCCTGACCCCCTCCCTCCCAGGCTGGATTTCTTCCGGGACGTGCCGGATTTTCGTGTCCTGGTGTGCGGGGGGGACGGCACCGTGGGCTGGATCCTGGATGCCATCGGTGGGTGCTGCCCCCCCCTCGCTGGGCGCTGCCCCCCCCGACCCCCCGGCCCCTCCTCACCCCTCTTTCCTTGCAGACAAAGCCAACCTGCCCCGCCGGCCGCCCGTGGCCGTCCTGCCCCTGGGCACCGGCAACGACCTGGCCCGCTGCCTGCGCTGGGGGGGAGGTGAGAGGGGCGGGGCAGCCCGGGGACACCCCCGTGCCCCCAGCCCCTCTCCCCGTCCCACACCCCCCCGCCGCAGGGTACGCGGGGCAGGACCTGCGCAGGATCCTGTGGGAGCTGAGGAGCAGCACCGTGGTGCAGATGGACCGGTGGGGGCTGGAGGTGCTGCCCCGGGACCCGGCGGCCGAGGGGGACCCGGTGCCCCAGGGCATCATCAACAACTACTTCTCCGTCGGGGTGGTGCGTGGGGAGGGGGGTGGCCACCGGGGGGGGGCCGTGTGTCCCCCCCAGGGCCTCACTGTCCCCCCCGGGCCCCCCCAGGACGCCTCCATCGCCCACCGGTTCCACGTCATGCGGGAAAAGCACCCGGAGAAGTTCAACAGCAGGTGGGGGGGGGACAGGGCCACTCCCCCGGTGTCCCCGTGGTGTCCCCATCCCTGTTCCCTTGGCATCCCCATCCCTGTGGTGTCCTTATCCCCATCATGTCCCCGTGATGTCCCCCATCCCCACGGTGTCCCTGTCCCCACCCCCCTGGTGTCCCCATCCCTGTCCCCATCCCTGTCCCCATCCCTGTCCCCTCCCTGTCCCCATCCCTGTCCCCATCCCTGTCCCCTCCCTGTCCCCTTCCCTGTCCCCATTCCCTGTCCCCACCCCCCTGGTGTCCCCATCCCTGTCCCCATCCCTGTCCCCATCCCTGTCCCCTCCCTGTCCCCATCCCTGTCCCCATCCCTGTCCCCTCCCTGTCCCCTTCCCTGTCCCCATCCCTGTCCCCACCCCCCTGTCCCATCCCTGTCCCCTCCCTGTCCCCTCCCTGTCCCCATCCCTGTCCCTCCCTGTCCCCTTCCCTGCCCTCCCAGGATGAAGAACAAGCTCTGGTACCTGGAATTTGCCACCTCAGAGACCCTTTTCTCCACCTGCAAGAGGCTCAAGGAGCACCTGAGTGTGGAGGTGGGAGGGGTCCCTGCCCCGGGGCGGGGGGAGTTGGGGGGCTCTGCCCGGCCTGACGTGCCCCCCCCCCAGGTCGGCGGGACCCCCCTGGAGCTGGGGGGGTCCCTGGAGGGGCTGGCAGTGCTCAACATCCCCAGCACCCACGGGGGGTCCAACCTGTGGGGCGAGACCCGGCGGGCGAGGGGGCCCAGGGCGGCACAGCCCCCCAACGTCACCGACAGCGAGACCCTCCGGAGCTGCGTGCAGGGTGGGTGGGGGACCCCTGCCCAGGGCCGGGGGGGACACCACGGGGACAGGGGGATGGGGACACCACGGGGACAGGGATGAGGACAGAGATAGGGATGGGGATGGACAGGGATAGGGACAGGGACAGGGATGGGGACAGACAGGGATAGGGATGGGACACCACGGGGACAAGGACAGGGATGGGGACAGGGATAGGGACAGGGACAGGGATGGGACACCACAGGGACCAGGACAGGGATGCCATGGGGATGGGGACGATATGGGGATGGGACCCCACAGGGATGGGGACAGGGATGTCACGGGTATGAGGATGGGGGTGACGGGGGGATGGGGACAGGGGGTGGGGATGGGAATGAGGACGCCACGGGAATGGGGGCAGGGACATCATAGGGAAGGGGATGCCAAAGATCTGCCCCCATTGCCCTGCCCCCCCCGTGCCCCCCAGACCTGGGTGACGGGCGGCTGGAGGTGGTGGGGCTGGAGGGGGTTCTGGAGATGGGGCAGATCTACACCGGGCTGAAGAGCGCGGGGACACGCCTGGCGACCTGCTCCGAGCTCACCCTGAGGTGAGGGGGGTCTGGGGGGGCCCGGGGGGCTCGGGGGGGCTTGGGGGGGCTCAGGCCCCGCAGTGACTGACCTGGGGGGGTTTGCAGGACACTGAAGGCCCTGCCTATGCAGGTCGATGGGGAGCCCTGGATGCAGCCGCCCTGCACGGTACGTGGACACCCCCCCATCCTCACTGAGCCCCCCAGGGACCCCCGAGCGTGGGGAGCCCCCCCAGCCCCCCAGCCCCCCGCCCCAGCCTCTGTCTCGCAGATCAGGATCACCCACAAGAACCAGGTGCCCATGCTCATGGCTACCACATCCCGGTTCTGCGGCGTCTTCGGCACCAAGAGGGGCTCCCTCGAGGCCTGAGGGGGCCGGGGGGGGCCGGGGGAGCCCCCCCGAGCTGTGCCCGGGCAGGGAACACAGGCCAACCCTGCCTACCCCCCCTCCCCAGCAGGAGCAGGGGGGCCGTGCCCCTCCCCTGCCCCCAGGGGTGCTCAGAGCCTGGGGGTGCCGGGGGGGCAGGGGGGGCTGCACGAAGCCCCCCAGGGTGCAGCGCAGTGGCCAGAGCCCCCCACCCCGCCTGGCCCCCCCGCTATTTATTCCCCCCCAATTCCAAGTGCCTGTTGCAGGAATAAAGCTGGTGTTGTGACGAGCACTGGTGCTGGTTGTGCCCCCCGGGACCCCCCCAGGCCCCCCAGACACACAACCAGGCGGAGGCACCGGCGCAGATGAGCCTTTAATCTTGGTGGCACCGAGGCCACGCGACCCCCCCACGGCCCGCGGCCCCCCCCGGGTCTGGGGGCTTGGGCCAGGCAGGGGCGGCGCGGGGCGGGGGGGGTCCCTAGACGGTGTTCCCGCGGAGGAGGGGGCTGCTCTCGCCGCTCGGAGCCCCCCCGAAGGCCCGGTGCAGCAGCAGGCGGAGGGCGGGGCCGGGGGGCAGCCACCCCCGGGGCCGGGGGGCCGGGGGGGCCACGGCCAGCAGGGGGGTGTACTTGACTCGTCTGGGGGGGCACGGAGGGGGGCAGTGTTGGGGGGGCCGTGGAGGGGGGCCCAGGTTGTGCCGGGGTGCCCCCACCCCACAGTGTGTGTGTGTCCCATGTCCCCCCCACCCCACGGTGTGTGTGTGTCCCCAGTGTCCCCCCCACCCCACAGAGCCCCCCACCCCACTGTGTGTGTCCCCCCACTCCCTGGTGCCCTCCACCCCATGGGGGGTGTGTGTGTCCCCAGTGTCCCCCCCACCCCACAGGGCCCCCCACCCCACTGTGTGTGTCCCCAAGTGTTCCCCCCGCCCCACAGAGCCCCCCACCCCACATGGTGTGTCCCCCCAGTGTCCCCCCATCCCACAGAGCCCCCTGCCCCACGGTCTGTGTGTCCCCCCCCGTGTGTCCCCCCGATGTCCCCCTGACCTGTAGGTGTAGGCGGCCGTGCCCAGGGCAGCGGCGACGAGCACCAGCCCCACAAAAATCGTGGGGCTTCCCGAGGCCGGGGCAGCGCCTGCGGGCAGGGACAGCTCAGCACCCCCGGCCCCCCAGGCCCCCCCACCCCCAGGGCCCCGTCCCGCTCCCACCTCCGACGGCCACGCGGGTGCTGGCCACGGCCAGGCCGTTGCCGTTGGCCAGGGACACGTTGAGGCAGTAGAGGCCGGACTGGTTGAAGTCCTGGCGCAGCACGAGTTGGCAGCCGGGCGCGGGTGCCACGGCCGAGCACGTCTCCGTCTGCGCCGTCTGGCACTCGGGGTCGGCCACCACCGTGCACACCTCCTGGGGGAGGCTGCGGGGGGGCGGGGGGGCTCAGCCGGTGTGGACCCCCCGCCCCAGCGCGGGGTCCCGCCCCCGTCCCCCTGCCCGTGCTCACCTCCCCTCGCACGTCACCGTCAGCTCCACGCTGCTCCCGCTGCCCTCGGGCACCACCGGCACCACCTGCACGATGGCCACGCTCTCGATGCCCTCTGCAACCAAAGGGGCGGGGTGGGCTCAGCTGCCCCCGCCCGGAGCCCCCCCGAGCCCCCGGCCCGGCACTCACGGACGATGTCGAGCTGTGTGGAGAAGGTGCCGTAGCGGTACAGGATGCAGCCGGTGGAGTCTGCGGCCGGTGCCTGGCGCTTCACCAGCACCAGCGGCGCGGCGGTGGCTCCGGCGGTGGCTCCAGTGGTGGCTCCGGCGGTGGCTCCGGCGGTGGCTCCAGTGGTGGCTCCGGCAGTGGCTCCAGCCGTGGCTCCAGCCGTGGCAGCAGCAAGGGATACAGCCGTGGCTCCCACGGTTGCTCCCACTGTTGCTCCAGCTGTGGCATCGACTGTGGCTCCAGCTGTGGCATCAACTGTTTCTTCAACTGTGGCATCAACCGTGACTACAACTGTGGCTCCAGCTGTGGCATCAACTGTGACTCCAGCTGTGGCTCCCACTGTGGCTTCAGCTGCAGGTCCAGCTGTGGCACCAGCTGTGGCACCATCCGTGGCTCCGTCTGTCTCTGCATCTGCAGGAGAAGGGGCTGGGAAAGGCCGAGGGGACACCGAGCCCTGGGGAACCCCCCAGACACGTCCTGCCACCCCCTGCCCAGGGCAGCACCCACCTGCAGCCATCGTTCCCTCCGAGGGCGCGGGGGCCACCGTGACCAGCGTGTCCCCTGCCGGGGCCACCGAGGTGGGGAGCAGGGGAGCCCCGGACACGGCGGGAGAGCCGGTCCCGGTGCCGCTCACGGCGGTGCTGAGCGCCAGGAGGGCGGGCTCGGTGCCAGCGGGGTCCGAGGGCTCGGTGCCAGCGGGGTCTGAGGGCTCAGCCGCCGATCCCCCCGTGGGCTCCGCCGGCTCGATGGGGGCTGTGGGAGCTGCGGGCAGAGCGAGGGCTGGGGGTCACTCCTGTCGGGGAACGCCCGTGGGACCCCCAGACCCGCCGCGCTCCCTTACCGGTGCTGGGCGCCCCGGTGGTGCCCTGCCCGCCCGGCGTGGTGCCCGCGGGCTGGGTGGGCGTGGGGCGCGCCGAGGGCGGGGGGCCCGTGGTGGGGTTCACGATGGGGGCGGCGGAGGTGCCGCAGGGGCTGAGGGGGATGGCGGCCTGCAGGGTCAGGCGGGCGTTGAAGGACCCGGCCTCCAGGTAGGTGTGGGTGACGGTGGGGCTGCGCGAGATGAGGGTCCCGCTCTGGTCCCCGAAGTCCCAGGAGTAGGCGACGTCGGCGTCGCGCAGGTACCGGCTGGGGTCGTGCAGCCGCACGGTGAAGGCCACGGCGCGGTTCCGCACGAAGCGCCCGTCGCCCGCCGCCACGTCCTGCACCTGCTTCACGTCCACCGCGAAGGGAACCTGGTCTGGGGGGGGCACGGGGGGCTGTCGGTGGGGCCGTCGCCGTCACCGGTTCTTGTCCCACCGCCCCGGTACCCGTCACCCCGACACCCACCGCCCTGGCACCCGCAACTCCACACCCGCAAGCCAGCACCCACCAGTGACGCTGAACTGAGTGCTGGCACGGCCGATGGGGATGAACTTCTGACGGCCACGGTAATGGTAGACAACGACCTCCATGGTGTAGGAGCCGAGGGGGACCCCGGCCGTGCCCACCGTGAGCCGCGACGCCGCCCCATCCACCACCTGCCAGTAGCGCCCTGTGGGGTGGGGACGGGGGGTCAGCACCGTCTCAGGGCTTCCCCAGATCCTGGGGAGGGGGCTGGGGTCGGGGCCTCACCCCACGTCCACCAGACGTAGACGAATTTGCCCCGCTTGCCCCTGGGGAAGGGCTGCCCGTCGGGGAAGACGCCGCCCACGTCCTCGTCCGGCTGCTCTGGGAAGACGGGATCGCCCCGGGCCACGCGGGTGCCTGCGGGGAGCAGAGGGTGAGGGGCGCAGGGTGGGGGTCCCGGGGCCAGGGGTGGGGGACTGGGGTGGCCGCTGACCGTTGACGGTGCAGTTCTGGCTCCAGACGACGCGGCCGTCGGGCAGCACCGCCTGGGTGCCGGGGAAGCGCAGGGCGATGGAGAACGTGGCGTCGGCGCCCGCCATGGTGGGAGCGTCGTTGCTGATGTCGAAGGTGACGTCGCCGCCTGCCCGGCACAGGGATGGGGGGCTCAGGGACACGCCGAGACCCCCACGGCCCCCCGGCCCCCCCAGGGCACCCACCTCGCCAGCAGTCGCGCATCCCCTCCTGCCACGGCCGGTACAGCCCCGCGTCCCAGCTCCGGAATGCCGCCGGCCGCCCGCTCCAGGCCCGGCTCCGCTCGCGGCTCTGGCCACCGGCTCCTGTGGGACGAGGGCATTGCGGCACCCAGACCCCAGCCCAGCACCCCCGGCCCACCGGGGAGCCCCCCGGGACGTGCTGCCCCCTCGGTGGGGTGTCCTCGGGGACCCCGGGCCATGTGACGGGGCTCGGGCCAAGCCCCACGCGGGGCAAAGCCCATCACATGCGCCCGGCGCCGCCTCCAAAGCCCTTTCATGTGACGCTCAGCTGAGCCGGCGCCGGCAGCCCCGGGCAGGGTGGGGTGGGCACCCCCCTCACAGCCCCCCACTCCCGGGGGGCTGCCAGGTCCCCCCCGCTCCCCACTTTCGGTCTACCAGGTCTCCCCGTATGACCCCATTTGTAGGGGGCTTAAGGACCCCCCATGGCCCCACTGTCAGGGGTCTGCCGGGTCCCCCACGTCCCCCACTCTCAAGGGTCCAAAGAGTCCCCCCATGCCCCCCTACTCGCAGGGGCTGCTGGATTCCCCTCGCAGACAAAGGGGGCCCCCATTTGTGGGCAGCACGGCGTCGTGTGTCCCCCGTTTACAGAGGGATGGGGACCACCCTGTCCCACCCCGCTCCCGAAGGGCTGGAGGTCCCCCCCTACATCTTGGAGAAGGACGAGGACCCCACAACGAGCTCCCCAAGGGGAGATAATTGGGGTGTAGTCAGGATTTGGCTCTGGGGGGTTCTGCTCCCTTCGGTGCCCCCCGTAGCCCTCAGAGTGCCGGGACGGTCCCGTGTCGGGCTCTGGGTGCTCCCCAGACCCCCCCAAACCCACACTTACGACGCTGAGCCGCAGCCAAGGCCAGGAGGGTCCCCAGGACCACGATCACCCTCAGCACCCACATGGTCCTTCCGTGTCGTCTCCCCCCACGCTCGGGCACCGCCGGGGTAGAGGCGAAGGGGTCGGGAACGGGGAGATTTAAAGGGGCTCTCATTTGCATAATCCCACCCCAAAAAAGGGGGGTCCCAGCCCCTCCCCCGTGTGCTGCGTGGGGACACATGTGTTCATGCGTGTACGGCCCCGGTCACACGCTCCGGCCCTTTTCCGGGGGGGAGGGAGTGCGGGGGGACACAGAGACCCCCCAGCCCGGGGAGGGGGTTTGGGTTTGGAGGTGCTGCCCCCCTGCTCTCAGCACCTGGTGGCCCCAGGGACGTGGATTTGGGGTCCACGGGGACCCTCCACCCACCGAGCTTAGGGGGGCCCTGGTGTGCAGGGTGGGGGGCACACGTGGGGAGACCCCCGATCTGACACACACAGAGGGGTCCCCCATCCCACCGACATGGGAAGACCCCCACTCTGCACAGGCGGGGGGACCCCCAATCTGACACCCACGAGGGGACCCCCATCCCACTGACACGGGGGGACCCCGATCTTTTCTGCTGGGGGTGTTTCCAGCGCCCACCCGGGACTCGCACCCCGGGGGGGTCCCACCCGCGCCCGGGGGGGTCCGTGTGCTTGGTGTGACTGCTCGTGCGGGACCGTGCCCGCGGGGCCGCGTGTGCGGGACAGACCCCGGAGAGCCCCGTGACCCCCCGCCCGGTGCTGCTGCCCCGTGTCCCCCCCCACGCTGCTGCCACCCCCGCCCGTGGGGGTGATTCTGAGCCTGGCACGGGTTTCCTCCGGTGATCGGCCTCGCCCGGAACCCAGGGGGTCTCCGGGACCCCGTTCGGTGTCGGGGGACCCAATCCCTGGCGGTGGTCGCGGGGAGCCCACTTGTGACCCAGTGGGCTCCCGGCCGGGGGTCCCGGCAGGAACCTGCGCGGTCCCGATCCCGATCCCGGTGTCAGTCCCGGTCACTGTCACGGTCCCGATCCTGATCCCGATCCCGGACCCCCCGGTATCGCTTTAAGGGATCTCCCGCGTCGGCGGTGACGTCACGCAGGCCCGACCAATGGGACGGCGCGGGGGGCGTGGCCGGCGGAAGGCGGGAAGGGCGGGGGGCGGGGCTTCCCCCCGACAATTGTCGCGCGCGCGGGGGGGACGCGGCGGCCGCGCTCGGGAACCCGCGACCCCCAGGGACCCCCCCCCGGGACCCCCCACCCCCGGCACACCCCCCGGGACACCCCCGGGACACCCCCGGCACAGCCCCGGGACACCCCCTCCACCCCCGGGACCCCCCCACCTCCGGCACACCCCCGGGACCCCCCCACCCCCAGGACACCCCCGGCACCCCCCGGGACATTCCCCCAGCGCCGGGACACCCCCACCCCCGGGACATCCTCCGGCACCCCCCCCCTCCGGTGACAGCCTCCTTCCCCCCGGGGACACCCCCCTGGGACCACCCCCATACCCCCTCCCCTCCACCCTCTTCCTGTTCCCCCCCCCCACTGTTTTCCCGGTTCCTCCAGGACCGGGACACCCCCTCCCTCCCCTAGACCCTCCTTTCCCCCCCCCGCGGGTCCCCCCCCGGGCCGCCCCTCCCGCGACCCCCCCATGGAGAACTTCCAGAAAGTGGAGAAGATCGGGGAGGGCACCTACGGCGTCGTGTACAAGGCCCGGAACAAGGTGACGGGGGAGGTGGTGGCACTCAAGAAGATCCGCCTGGACACGTGAGTGGGGGGTCCCGGGGGGGTCCGGGGGGTTCGGGGGTCCCGGGGCTCACCCCCCCTTCCCACAGGGAGACCGAGGGCGTCCCCAGCACGGCCATCCGGGAGATCTCCCTGCTCAAGGAGCTCAACCACCCCAACATCGTCAAGTGAGTGGGGGCTGGGGGGAGCCCTGGGACCGTGCCGAGCCCCGTGGCTGTGAGGGGACCCCGGCTGGGGGGAGCCGTGGCCATGGGGGCCCCCGTGGCCGTGGGGAGATGCAGGGAACTGTGGCTGTGGGGTGGCCCCATGGGGAGCTGAGGCCTTGGGACCCCCGTGCCCCTGGCTGTGACAGCCCCGTGGCCATGCCAAGCCCCGGGGCTGTGGGGGGGCCCTGTGGCCCAGGCTCTGCCCACCCCTCCCTCAGGCTCCTGGACGTGATCCACACGGAGAACAAGCTCTACCTGGTCTTCGAGTTCCTGCACCAGGACCTGAAGAAGTTCATGGACTCCTCGTCCCTCAGCGGCATCGCGCTGCCCCTCATCAAGGTGGGAGGGGGCCACGGTGTGGGGCCCTAAACCCCCCCGGGGTGACTCTGGGGTCCCTTGGTGTCCCCCAGGATGTGCCCAGGGGGTCCGTAAACCCCCCCAGGGTGACACTGGAGTGCCCCATGGCACATCCTGGGGCATCCCATCGTCACCCGGGGGGCTGTGGGGACCCCCGGGCAGGCCCCAGCTCACCCCGAGCGGGGGTCCCGGGGGGCTGAGCAGCCTGGGGGAGGGGTCCCGGCCACGCTGACCCCCCCGGCCCCGCAGAGTTACCTGTTCCAGCTGCTGCAGGGCCTGGCGTTCTGCCACGCCCACCGGGTGCTGCACCGCGACCTCAAACCGCAGAACCTGCTCATCAACGCCGACGGCGCCATCAAACTGGCCGACTTCGGGCTGGCCCGCGCCTTCGGGGTGCCCGTGCGCACCTACACCCACGAGGTGGGCGCCGGGGGGGCTCTGGGGGTGCTGGGGGGGTCAGGGGTGCTCACGGCGTCCCCCGGGTGTGGCAGGTGGTGACCCTGTGGTACCGAGCCCCCGAGATCCTGCTGGGCTGCAAGTACTACTCGACGGCCGTGGACATCTGGAGCCTGGGCTGCATCTTCGCTGAGATGGTGGGTGACACGGGGGTCCCCAGAGCCCCCCGGGCTGATGCTGGGCCCCCCCAGCGTGCTCAGAGCCCCCAGGATGACGGTGGGGTCCCTGGGAGTGTGCCCTGGGGGTCCCCCATACCCCCTCCCCCAGGGTGGTGCTGAGATCCCCTGGATGTGCCCCAGAGTGACTCTGGGGTCCCCCAGGGTGCTCAGACCACCCAGAGTGACTCTGGGGTTCCCCAGGGTGTGTGCTGGGGGTCCCCAGACCCCCCTGGTGTGACACTGTGGACCCCTGGGCTGTGCTCCCCCCACCCTGGGGGTCAGCCCAGCGGCTCCCGGGGTGCAGCCCTGACGTCGGCAGGGTGTGGGGTGACAAAGGGGCTTTGTGAGGGTCCGGGGGGGACATCATGTGAGGCCCCCCCATGCCCACGTCACGCGGGCGACCACAGCCCCCGGAAATCCGGGACAGGGGGGTCACGAGGGGCTGGTGTGAGAGCTCACGGGGTGGGGGCCGCGTGTGACCCCCATCCCTGGGGGACAGACCTCCCCTGGTGCTGCACTGGGGGACAGCGAGGAGGAGGGGGGGGATGAAGGTGCTCAGCCCCCCCAGTGCTGGTCCCAGGGACCCCCAGGAGGGGCCGTGGCCATGCTGGGGGTGGAGCAGGGCCCGATGTGAGACCCCCTGTCCCTCTGGGGGTCCAGCTCTGCACAGGGGGGATGCCTGGGGGGGCTCAGAAGTGTAGGGGGGGGTAGGGGGTGGGAGAATGGGCGTCCCTGGGATGAGACCAAGGGTTTGGTGCCCAGGGGGTCCCCAGAGCCCCCCAGCGTGACTCTGGGGTCCCTTGGGTGTGTCCTGAGCGTCCCCAGACCCTCCCCGGGTGACTCTGGTCCCCCCCAGGGTGCTCAGGCCCCCCCGAGGTGACTCTGGGGTCCCCCCCCCCCGCCCAGATCACCCGCCGTGCCCTGTTCCCGGGGGACTCGGAGATCGACCAGCTCTTCCGGATTTTCCGCACCCTGGGGACCCCCGACGAGGCCGCCTGGCCGGGGGTCTCGGCCATGCCCGACTACAAGCCCAGCTTCCCGAAATGGGCCCGCCAGGACTTCGGCAAAGTGGTGCCTCCGCTGGACGAGGAGGGGCGGAAGCTGCTGGCGGTGAGTGAGGGGCTCAGGGCGGTGGGGGGGCGTGTGCGACCCCCCAACCGCCCCCTCACCCCCTTTCCTCCCCCAGCAAATGCTGCACTACGACCCCAACAAGAGGATCTCCGCCAAGGCGGCGCTGGGACACCCCTTTTTCCAGGATGTCACCCGAGCTGTCCCCCACCTGCGCCTCTGAGAACCCCCCCACCCCAGGGGCCCCCCCAGAGCAGAGCCAGACCCCCCCCACCGGGACAGGGGGGGTCCCAAGGCCCGTCCTGCTCCGCCCCCACAGCACCCAGGGGGCCCCCCCCCAACCTGGACTCTTGGCACTTAATGGCCCCTCTGGGGGGTCTCTGGGACCAGCACGGGGGGGGCTGAGCACCTTTGTGTCCCCCCCCATCCTCCTCCCCCTCCTCGCTGTCCCCGAGCTCGGTGCTATGGGGGGGTCTGTCCCTGCCTCGTCTCAGCCCCGCGGGGGTGGGACACTGGTTTCATCCCGGGGGACTCCCACTGATGGGGACTCCCCCTTGTCCCCCCCTGGGCCCCTGCCCCCCCCTCGGGGGCCCTGCTGCCCCTCCCCTCCCCCCTCGTGGGTTTTTTTTGTAACTTCTGCAAATTTTCGTAGCAAAATGTCGAACTTGGCGTGTGGTGCCTGCAAGGGGGGGCGGGGGGGATTTCGGGGGGGGACTGTGTCACCGTCGCCCCCTGATCTGTCACATCACTCCCCCATTGCCCCCTCTGCCCGTGGGGCCCCCCAAATGGCACCCAGACCTTCCCCCCGTTCCCCTGTTCGTGTCCCCCCGTCCCCACCATGTGCCCCTGTAGGGCCCCCCCGTAGGGCCCCCCCGTGTCCCCTTTGCCCCCCAAACCCCCCCGTGTCCCCCCAGCCCCGGGGGCACCCGAGGTCACGCCCCCGTGCGCCCTGGAGCGTCGCGATTGGCTAGCCGTGGGCCCGCCCCCCAGCCATGGGCGGGGCGCTCATGGGTCGCGGCTTCCGGCGGCCCCTCCTGTCAGTCACGGGAACCACCTCCTGTGATTAGGCGAGGCTGCATCTCCCCGCGTTCTCATTGGCTGCTGGCCCTCTCGAGGTCCGCCCCCTTAGGTCACCTTATTTGTTGTCGGCTCCGCGCCCCCTGCGCGGCTCCATTAGTCCCATGCCGTGTCGCTCAGCCTAGGTCCCGCCTCCTCATGACGCTCCCTCCCTTCTTATTGGCCGTTTCCCTGCCCATTACCCCGCTCGCCGCCACCCATTTGCCAAGCCGCGCGGGGGCGGGGCGCCATGCCCTGGCCCGTCCTCCCATTGGCGCGGCGCGGAGGCGGGTGCGGCGCTGATTGGCTGTGGCGCCGCTCGGTCCCGCCCGCGGCAGCAGGGTTTGGTTGAGCGCTGTTTGTGCGCTCGGGGCCGCGCCGGGAGCGACCGGAGGTACCGGGGGGGCACCGGGGGGGCACCGGGGGGGCGGCACCGCCGGGGCGGCGCCGGGAGCGGGGGGGGCACGGCGGGGCGGGAGCGCGGGCACGGGCGGGCCCCGGGGAGCTGGGGGAGGTTGGGGGGGCTCCACCCCCCGGGCGGGGTTTGGGGAAGAACTGGGGGGGCCGGGACCCCCTCCCGGAGGTGTCGCGGGGTCGGGGCCGGGTCCTTCCCGTGGGGAGCGGGCGGTGCCCCGCTATGGGGTTTTACCCCCCTCCCCGCTATGGGGGTGTTTCCTCCTCCCCAGTACGGGGGTCGTTACCCCCCCCTCCCGTTCTGGGGGTCTCTACCCCGTTCTGGGGGTGTTTAGCCCGTTTTTGGGGCACTTCTCCCCACACTTGGCCGGTTCTGGGCCTCCCTTCCCCGGCCCGGGCAGAGGCACCGGGAGCCCCCCGGCCCCTCCCCGGGAGGGGGGTCCGGGTTGGGCTGTGGGACCCCCCGTGTTTGGGGCCGGTCCCAGTCCTGGTAGGAATTCCCGGTGTGGGATTGGCTGCTCCAGGAGTTTGGGGGTGAATCACGGACAGGGAGACCCCCCCCATTCCCCCCCAGCTCCTGCCCTATCCCTGCGCTGGGGGGGCTCCTCTGGGGGGGCTGGGGGAGGCCCCGACTCCTTCCCTGCCGGGTGCTCATCCCTCCTCCCAGTCCCTGCCCTGGAGCTGGGGATCTGAACTGGGGCTCCCCCCGAGCTGGGGCTCCCCAGAATTTGGGAACCCTCAGAGCTGAGGCTCCCCCCAAGTCGGGGTTCTTCCAGAATGGGGGTCCCCGGGTGCCTTCACCCTGAGCTGGGGCTCCCTGGGCCTCTCCTGCTCCACTGAGGCTCCACTGAGCCACGGGGTGCTCTCTGTCCTCGGGTGTTCCCTGTCCCCCAGGGTGCTCCCTGTCCCCCAGGGTGCTCCCTGTCCCCCAGGGTGCTCCCTGTCCCCCAGGGTGCTCCCTGTCCCTGGAGTGTGGGTCTCCAGCAGCACAAACCCCCCAGAGCCATCAGGACACGGAGGTGCCTGGCCCTTCCTGGAGCAGCACATCCGTGGATTCTGTCCCAAGGGAATCTCCTGTTCCCCTCCAGGGATCCCCTGGGATCTCTCTGGGAGGATGAGGATCCTCTCCGGGGGGCCCTGGGCATGTGGTTGGATTGGGGAGGGACGGTGGGGCCGGGTGGTCACTGTGCCCGAGGGGTTGGGGGACAGCCAGGGCTCGGCCAGATCCCTGGAGCTGGGACAAGATCCCGGAGTGTCACTGGGGAGGGGTCCCAGCGTTTCAATAATCAGGGGTCCTAGTGTTTGATTAGGGAGGAACCCCAGGGTTCCATTGAGGAAGGATCCCGGTGTTTTGTTAAGGAAAGGTCCCAGTGTTCCACTGAGGAGGGATCCTGGTGTCTTGTTGGGGAAGGATCCCACTTTTTCGTTAGAGGTGGATCCCAGTGTTTGATTAGGGAGTGATCCCAGTATTCCACTGGGGAGTGGTCCCAGTGTTCCATTAGGGAGGGATCCCAGGGTTTCCCTCCCCCGGGGTGCCCGTCAGTCCCTCACAGCCGAGTCCTGGCTCCTCTGTCCCGGCCCTGTGGCCAAGGCCGGGCTCCCCCCGGGCCCCCTGGCACTGCTGGGGCCGGTCCTGGTGGTCCCTGTGGCCACCCCAGCACTGCTGGGGCCGGTCCTGGTGGTCCCAGCCCCACGTGGCTCTGTCAGGGCGCGGTTGGGCCACAGGAACAGCCCGGGTGGCAACAGGAAAAGCCGTTACTGGCCGGGCTGTCGCAATCCCAGTGACGGGCTGTCCCGGCTCCATCCCAGCTCCGTCCCGGCTCCATCCCAGCTCCATCCCAGCTCCGTCCCAGCTCTGTCCCGGCTCCATCCCAGCTCCGTCCCGGCTCCATCCCAGCTCTGTCCCAGCTCTGTCCCAGCTCTGTCCCGGCTCCATCCCAGCTCCGTCCCGGCTCCATCCCAGCTCCATCCCAGCTCCGTCCCAGCTCTGTCCCGGCTCTGTCCCAGCTCTGTCCCGGCTCCATCCCAGCTCCGTCCCAGCTCTGTCCCAGCTCCGTCCCAGCTCCGTCCCAGCTCCGTCCCGGCTCCGTCCCAGCTCTGTCCCAGCTCCGTCCCAGCTCTGTCCCAGCTCTGTCCCAGCTCCGTCCCGGCTCCGTCCCAGCTCCGTCCCAGCTCCGTCCCAGCTCTGTCCCAGCTCTGTCCCGGCTCCGTCCCAGCTCCGTCCCGGCTCCATCCCGGCTCTGTCCCAGCTCTGTCCCAGCTCTGTCCCAGCTCCGTCCCAGCTCCGTCCCAGCTCCGTCCCGGCTCCATCCCAGCTCCATCCCAGCTCTGTCCCAGCTCTGTCCCAGCTCAGTCCCCTTTAGGAAGGGCTGCACCAGATGGTATTTTGGGGGAGCTGGAGCGAGGCCCCTCAGGATCCCTGTGGCTTGACACAGCCCTGGTTGATCCATTGTCAGGGCAAGATCCCAGTATTCCATTGAGGAGAGATCCCAGTGCTTTGATGAGGAGTGATCCTGGTGTTTCGTTGTGGAGGGATCCCAGTGTTCCATTGAGAAGAGATCCCAGTGTTTCACCAAGGAAGGATCCAGTGTTTTGTCAAGGATGGATCCGAGCATTCCATCAAGGTGTGATCACAGTATTCCATTAGAGAGGGATCCCAGGGTTCCATTCAGGGGGCATCCAGTGCTCCAGCAGCCAGGGAGAGCAGGGTTGGTATCCCCACGTGCTGCCTCGCTCCGTGGATCCAGCAGCTGACAGCACGGGAACACCCGAAATGGCAGCAGAATCCCTGGGATTGAGGTGTGGGCACCTTCCACCTGGAGCTGGGATGTTCTGGTGGGAACTGATGGGTCTGATGGCCCAATAATCCAAGTTCCCTCTGAGGGAATCCGAGTCTGGGGGATTGTGTCTCCCATGATCCCTCAGAGGATCCCTGGGATCTCCTGGATCCGTGTGGCCAACACAGGTGGGGATGGACACGTCCTGGAGCATTGGCTCCATCCAGAGCTGGATGGGGCCATCCAGCCCCAGGTGTGAGAAGAGCTGAAGCCTCCAGGAAACCAGGGGCTCCGGGAGGTGTCCAGGGGCTCCAGGAGGTGTCCAGGGGCTCTGAGGGGAGCAGTGGGGAAGGGATGGCTCCGTCCTGGAGCTCCCCTTGGAGCAGGGGGGAGGAGGAAGCTCCCACCTCCCTGTGGAGGAGGAGCCCCCATGGTGCTGGGAGTCCACAGAAAGCCGGGATCCACCGGGACCCAGAGGTCCTGGAAAAAGTGCTTTGGGGGTTGTAGCATTGCCTGTGCCTCGGGAAGTGATGTGTGGAGGAGTTCGTGTTCCCAGGGCTCTGCCGGGCCTTGGGGGGGAACAGAACAACCCCCTTCTCTGGGATAGCCGGGTTGGATCTGTGCTGGGGTTGGAGTTGTTTCCTGCTGGGATCCGGCTGGATCCCTGCTCCCGGGAAGGGGAACTGGCCACAAACAACTTTCTGCCTGGGCTGGTCTCTGATCCCTGTCCTGGCCCCGCCAGAATCTGCTGCGGGCTCGGGACGGAGCATTCCTGGGCACAGCGAGGTTAGATCCCGAGACAAACACAATCCCGGCAGGAATTCCTCCTGCCCGGTGACCCCGGGGCTCCCGGTTGGTCTCCGAGTGCCCCTCCCAGAGCCGCGTGTTCCGGGCGCTGACAGGGATTGTTCTCCATCCCAGGGAATGTGCAGGGGTTGTTCTCCATCCCGGGAGATGTGCAGGGGTTGTTCTCCATCCCAGGGAATGTGCAGGGGTTGTGCTCCATCCCGGGGGATGTGCAGGGGTTGTTCTCCATCCCGGGAGATGTGCAGGGGTTGTTCTCCATCCCGGGGGATGTGCAGGGGTTGTTCTCCATCCCAGGGAATGTGCAGGGGTTGTGCTCCATCCCAGGGAATGTGCAGGGGTTGTGCTCCATCCCAGGGAATGTGCAGGGGTTGTGCTCCATCCCGGGGAATGTGCAGGGGTTGTGCTCCATCCCAGGGAATGTGCAGGGGTTGTGCTCCATCCCGGGGGATGTGCAGGGGTTGTTCTCCATCCCGGGGGATGTGCAGGGGTTGTGCTCCATCCCGGGGGATGTGCAGGGGTTGTGCTCCATCCCGGGGGATGTGCAGGGGTTGTGCTCCATCCCGGGGGATGTGCTCTGAACCCCGACCTGGGCAGCACCATCAGCCCCTGCTACTCCAGTCGGGAGTGGAAAACAAAGCAAAACCGGGGAGAAATAAACAAAAAAAACCCCCAAACCAGGGCGAGGGGACGTTTGGGAAGAGCCGGGGAGTTTTCCAAAGCCTCTTCCCGGCCGGCAGCCGGAGCCACTGTGGCATCTCCCGGGCCTGGAGCCGCCGTCCTGCCGCCCCTTCCCGGCTCCGGCGTGTCCCGGCTGGGGCTGCTCGGGGAGCGGGAGGAGTGCTGACTCACTCCCAGCCTCCTCGGCTGCCGGATCCCGGCGGCCTGGCTCCCAGATTAGCTCCTTCCCACCCAGCTGCTCCAGGAAATCCCTCGGGAATTGGAGCTCGGGGAGCGCGGCCGTGGCCGGCGAGTCCCTGCCCCGTGCCGGGGGGAGCCCCGGGGAGGGGGGAGACCCCCGGGGACGGATCCCGTGGGGATGATCCCGCCCTGGGGGAGCGTTGTGCTGAGGGCTCTCCCCTTCTCCCCCCAGGAGAGCCGAGGGATCGGTGCCTTCCCAGCTCTCCAGTGGGTCCGGCAGCACTGGGGCCATGACGAGCCGCGGGGCCGCCAGGCCCAACGGGCAGTCCCAGGCCAGTAAGATCTGCCAGTTCAAACTGGTGCTGCTGGGAGAGTCGGCCGTGGGCAAGTCCAGCCTCGTGCTGCGCTTCGTGAAGGGGCAGTTCCACGAGTACCAGGAGAGCACCATCGGGGGTGAGTCCCGTTGAACACGAGCCCAGGCTGCCAGTCCCTCCCGGGACGCGAGCGGGGGCGCAGGGAGGGCTCCCCGGAAGGACTTGGGATGCGGGGAAGGACCCGGGGTGCAGGGGCGGCTCCCCCGGCCGTCACTGACCCCCCCCTCCCGGCAGCGGCGTTCCTGACCCAGTCCGTGTGCCTGGACGACACGACGGTGAAGTTCGAGATCTGGGACACGGCGGGGCAGGAGCGGTACCACAGCCTGGCCCCCATGTACTACCGGGGCGCCCAGGCCGCCATCGTGGTCTACGACATCACCAACCAGGTGGGGCAGGGGCTCGGGGGGGTCCTGTGTCCCCACAGGGATGGGAATCGTCCCTGAATTCCCAGCTCTGCCGCAGGAAACGTTCGCGCGGGCGAAGACATGGGTGAAGGAGCTGCAGAGACAAGCCAGCCCCAGCATCGTCATCGCCCTGGCCGGCAACAAGGCTGACCTGGCCAGCAAACGCATGGTGGAGTATGAGGTGAGGGGCCTCCTGGGGGTCCCGGGGCCGGGGGCGCTCCCGGGGCCGGGAGGTGCCGGCGCTGACGGTCCCGTCCGTGCAGGAGGCGCAGGCGTACGCGGACGACAACAGCCTGTTGTTCATGGAGACGTCGGCCAAGACTGCCATGAATGTGAACGACCTCTTCTTGGCCATCGGTGAGGCTCCCCGGGGGCACGGGGGGGCTGGTTGTCCCACCCCCAACGGGCTTTTTGGGAGGCTGAGCAGGGCAGGGGGGGTTGTGCCAGGGCTGGGAGGGAGCAGCGCAAAGGGAAGCGGCTCCTTCTCACTGGGAAGGGCCCAACTGGAGAAAAGGAGGCTCAGGGGGGACCTTCTCGCTCTCCACAGCTCCCTGACAGGAGGGGGGAGCCGGGGGGGTCGGGCTCTGCTCCCAGGGAACAAGGGACAGGACAAGAGGGAACGGCCTCCAGCTGTGCCAGGGGAGGGTCAGGCTGGACATCAGGAGGAATTTCTCCATGGAAAGGGTGCTCAGGCCTTGGCAGGGGCTGCCCAGAGAGGTTTGGAGTCCCCACCCCTGGAGGTGTCCCAGGAAGGCCTGGAGGTGGCACCCAGAGCTCTGGGCTGGGGGACAAGGTGGGCATCAGGCACAGGGGGGATCCATGGGCTGGGAGGGCTTTTCCCAGCCTCAAGGATTCTGGGATTCTGTGCTGAGGTGACTCAGCTGGGTCGCCCCTCCCAGTCCCACCTCCCAGTCCCACCTCCCGTGTCCCCCCTCCAGCCAAGAAGCTGCCAAAGAACGAGCCCCAGAGCACGAGCGGCGCCGGGGGCCGGAGCCGGGGCGTGGACCTGCACGAGCAGAGCCAGCAGAACAGGAGCCAGTGCTGTAGCAACTGAGCCAAGACCCCACCTCCATCCCCGTCCACGCCGCACCTCCACCCCGGCACCGAGACCCCCGAACCAGGACCCTCCCAGAGCTCCTCTAACTGCACTTTTTAATGCTTCGAAGCCACCACTCGGCACCCGATCCCACCTGGCACCCGATCCCACCTGGCACCTGATCCCACCGGCTCCCGATCCCAACACCCCACCCACCACCCCGGAGGCAGCGGAGCCAGATCAGCTGGGACTTAACTTCTGAGAAACAACGAACTCTTCTTCACTTTGTATTATAGGTGCAAATAGCGCCCTAACGCTCGGATTCCTCCCTCCATCTCCCCCTCTCCCCCTCCCTCTCTGCTTTGGGAAATCTGGGTTCCCCAAACTGCCCCCTCCTGCCCCCACCCCGTGGGGGGGGTCCCGGGGGGCGGCAGCTCCGAACCGGCCGGAACCAGAGCCCTCCGGAGCCGACGGGGCTTTTCCAGAGGGTCTGGCACGGATTTCTCCGGAGTTTTATTATTTTCTCCCCCCTCCTCTCTCCCGTTGGGCTGTCGGGGAGAGGGAAGCTGCAGTGTCCTTCATTTCTTCCGAGGTGGCCTTTTTGATGGAAGATTGGAAGTGCCTGGGGACTTTTTTTGGGAGGGGGGCAGTGGGTTCCTGCCGGACCCCGAGCGCTGCAGGCGACCCCTCCCCAGCGCCCGCCCTCACTCCGCTGTGTTATGGCTCTGTGGGCACGTCCCCACGGTCACCCCAGCTGTGGCCACCCCTCAGTGGTGTCCCCACAGTCACCCCAGCTGTGGCCACCCCTCAGTGGTGTCCCCACGGTCACCCCAGCTGTGGCCACCCCTCAGTGGTGTCCCCACAGTCACCCCAGCTGTGGCCACCCCTCAGTGGTGTCCCCACGGTCACCCCAGCTGTGACCACCCCTCAGTGGTGTCCCCACAGTCACCCCAGCTGTGACCACCCCTCAGTGGTGTCCCCATGGTCACCCCAGCTGTGACCACCCCTCAGTGGTGTCCCCATGGTCACCCCAGCTGTGACCACCCCTCAGTGGTGTCCCCACGGTCACCCCAGCTGTGGCCACCATGTCCCCCTGGTGATCCCGGCTGTGGTGGCCCCCCCAGGTGCCCGCAGTGATCCCACCCCATGGGTGACATCCCCCCAGTGATGCTGGTGGCCACCCCACAGGTGACGTGATCCCAGCTGTGGCTGCCCCACGGGCGATGTCCCCCTGCTCATCCTGACCTCGGTGACCTTGGCCACACCCCACAGGCTGTCCCCTGCTCCTGGTGATCCCAGCCCACGTCCACGTCCCCCTGGTGCTCCCACCGATCTCCACGGTTTGTCCTGGTCCTGGTTTGCACTTTAGTGGTGAAATGTCCTGTTGGGACTCACCTCGGTTCTGTTCGTGTGGCCGGGGGGTGCCGGGGGGGCAGCGGTGCCACCACCCTCCCCTTGTCCCTCTGCTTTTCCCTTCGGAACTTCTGGAGCTGGAGGGACCCTCAGTGGTGGGGTGGGACAGGCGAGGTCCCCCGTCCCAGGTGCTGCCACACAAGGGGACACCCCAAAATGTGGACACCCCAAATCAGGGACACCCCAAACTGGCAGCACCCACCTGGGCCTGGCTCCCTGCTGGCAGCGTGGGGGGCTCTGGGGACCCCTCGGGCCCGGGGGAACTGGGGGGGCCGTGGCTGTGGGGCAGAGGGACCAGTCTCATATGAAGCCCCCCAGCACGGGGGCAGAGCCCACAGGATTTCAGCCCCTCCCGCTGCCGGGGCAGCCCCCCAGGGACCCTCTGGCCACCGTTCTGGTGCTCCCAGTGCTTCATGTCACGGCCTGGGAGCCCCCCGAGTGGGTGACACGTATTTAACAAGGGCTGGGGACCCCAGACCCCCTCCCCATCTTCTAGCCCAAACCCTGGACCAAATGAGGGACACTGCAGCTTCTCTCACTCTTTTTTTTTCCCTCTTTTTTTCTGCTTTTTCTCTTATTATTGTTATTATTTTTGCTTTGGGAAAGCTCCTCCATCGCAGTGAAATAACAATCGTGGTAACAGAACTCGGCCGCTAATTTACCGATGTATTTAATGTAAGTAAAACCAAACCGAACAACAAAAACAGAAGGAAAACAAAAATAAAGAACTTTGTGTGCTCAGGGCGGGGTTTGGGGCGGGGGGGGGTGACTTGGACCACGCAGCCACCCGCTGTTGGCACGGGGCAGGAGCCGGAGCCATCCGGTGCCAGCAGCCGGTGTGAGATCGCGGCTCTGCCCTGATAAGACTTATCGGAGCTCCCAGTTGGGTGGCGGCCGCCGGGGCTTTGACCTTGTCGGGAGAACCGGTACCGGCACCGGGGCAGCGCTGCCCGCGGAGACCCGACCGCGGGGCCGCTTTAAACCCCCCAAGGGCTGGGGCCGCTGTTGCCCCTTTAAGCCCGGGCTGGTGGGGCCCACTCTCCGGTGAGGCCACGCCCACGCGGCCCCGCTAAGGTAAACAGAGGGGGCGTGGTCAGGGGGCTCACCCCCCTTGAGGTCCCGCCCCTCGCCCCCCTCTTAAAGCGGCAGCGCCGCTGAGACGTCGCGGGAGCGGAACCGTTACGCAGGTGGGCGACGGGGGCAACCGGGACACGGCCGGGACCGGGCTGGGGCTGGGGAGAGGGGAGAACCGGGACCGGGATGGGACTGGGGAGGGGGGAGAACCGGGGCCAGACTGAGACTGGGGAGGGGGGAGAACCGGGACCGGGCTGGTGGAGGGAGCACCGGGACTGGGATGGACCGGGCGGTGGGAAAACTGGGAGTGGGACAGGCTGGGGTTGGCGGGGGGGAGAGGAGGGTTTGTCACACGCGGATGTCCCCGATTCCTGTTTCCCCCGGGAGCGTCACCGGAGCCGCTTCCCGGTAACGGCGTCCGGTGACCGTTCCAGCCGCTCTCCGTCTCTCTCCCGTTCAGGAGCCGCCGCGATGCTGCTGCTCCGGGCCGTCGTGGGGCGCAGGTAAGAGCCGCCCGCCCCGTCAGGGCTCCCCGGTGCCCGCCGGGGCCCGGTGTGAGCCCCCGCTGTCCCCGCAGGCTCCCGCCGCTGACGCAGCTCCGCCGCGGCTCCTCCCGGTTCGCCGCCGGTGCCGCGGCCGGGGGGGGACGCCGGGGGGCGGCCCCGGTGCTGGCGGCGCTGCTGGGGCTCGGGGCCGTCCTCGCCTACGGAGAACGGCGGCGAAGGGTGAGCGGCACCGGGCGGGCTGAGCGCCGGGATGGCGGGAGAAGTACCGGGGGGGCGGCACCGGGGGGGCGGCACCGGGGGGGGTCCTGCGGGGAGGGGTGACACCCCTGGGTCCTTCCCTGGGACGGAGGCAGCGGGGTGGGGGGATCCCGGGGAAGGGGCAGCACCAGGACGGGGGGTCCTGAGGCTGCAGCACCGCGGGGGGGGATCCCGAAAAAGGAGGTGGCACCCGGGGGGGGGGGGCACTGGATCCTGGGAAAGGGGTGACACCGGGACAACGAGGTCCCGGGGATGGAGAACCGGGGGGGTGGATCGCGGGGGAAGGGGGTGGTGCCGGGGGGTGGATCGCGGGGGAAAGGAGTGGCACCGGGGCGAGGGGTGGATCCCGGGGTGGGGGGAACGGCACCGAGCCAGCGGGGTCTGAGGGATACGGTACCGGGGGATGGGGGGGAGGATCCGGATCCTCTGGGACCCCCTCGGTTCTTCTCTGGAACGGAGACAGTGAGTTTAGCTGGGGAGGGGGCAGGGGCTGCCCCTTCCCCTCCCAACTGTGGGTCACCTCAGCAAGGGCCTGATTTTGGGGGGACACCCCAAAGTCCTGGGCGGGAGCCCCGGGGAAGGGTCCCCGGGCGCAGCGTCCCCCCCTGACGGGGTCGGGGTCCCGCAGAGCGCCCAGACAGCCCAGGCCACCCCGGCCCCCCGGTACCCCGTGTACACACGGGAGGAGGTGCGGCGGCACCGCAGCCCTGGGGACCGGGTGTGGGTGACCCACGGCACCGAGGTCTTCGATGTCACCGACTTTGTGGAGCTGCACCCGGGGGGGGCCGACAAGGTGCTGCTGGCGGCCGGGGGGGCCCTGGAGCCCTTCTGGGCCCTCTACGCCGTGCACAGCCAGCCCCACGTGCTGGAGCTGCTGCGGGAGTACAAGGTGGGCGAGCTGAGCCCCGAGGAGGCCCCACCGAGCCCCGACGCCGCCCAGGACCCCTTCGCCGGGGACCCCCCCCGGCACCCGGGGATGCGCGTCAACAGCCTGAAGCCGTTCAACGCGGAGCCGCCGGCGGAGCTCCTGACCGAGAGCTTCCTGACGCCCAACGAGCTCTTCTTCACCCGCAACCACCTGCCCGTGCCCGCCGTGGACCCCCGCTCGTACCGGCTGCGGGTGGAGGGCCCGGGGGGCCGCGCGCTGTCGCTGTCGCTGCCGGAGCTGCGGAGCCGCTTCCCGAAGCACGAGGTGACGGCGACGCTCCAGTGCGCCGGGAACCGCCGCGCCGAGATGAGCCGCGTGCGCCCCGTCAAGGGGCTGCCCTGGGACATCGGGGCCATCAGCACCGCGCGCTGGGGCGGCGCCCGCCTGCGGGACGTGCTGCTCCACGCCGGCTTCGGCGAGCGCCGCGACGGCGAGTGGCACGTCTGCTTCGAGGGGCTCGACGAGGACGTGGGGGGGGCCCCCTACGGAGCCTCCATCCCCTACGGGCGCGCCGTCAGCCCCGACGCCGACGTGCTCCTGGCCTACGAGATGAACGGCGAGGAGCTGCCGCGCGACCACGGCTTCCCCGTGCGCGTGGTGGTGCCCGGCGTGGTGGGCGCCCGCAGCGTCAAGTGGTTGCGGCGCGTGGCCGTGAGCCCGGCCGAGAGCCCCAGCCACTGGCAGCAGAACGACTACAAGGGCTTCTGCCCGTCGGTGGACTGGGACACGGTGGATTACCGGACGGCGCCGGCCATCCAGGAGCTGCCGGTGCAGTCGGCCATCACGCAGCCGCGGCCGGGCGCGGCGGTGCCGCCGGGCGAGCTGGCGGTCAAGGGCTACGCGTGGAGCGGCGGCGGGCGCCGGGTGGTGCGGGTGGACGTGTCGCTGGACGGCGGGCGCACGTGGCGGGCGGCCGAGCTGGCGGGGGAGCGGCCGGCGCCGGGCCGGGCCTGGGCCTGGGTGCTGTGGGAGCTGCGGGCGCCCGTGGCGGCGGGCGCGGAGCTGGAGATCGTGTGCAAGGCCGTGGACGCCAGTTACAACGTGCAGCCCGACACCGTGGGGCCCATCTGGAACCTGCGCGGGGTCCTGAGCAACGCCTGGCACCGCGTCCGCGTCACCGTCGCCCGCTGAGCCCCGAACGGCCCCGGCGCGTGGGACGCGGGGCCGCGGCTCGAAGGTCGCCCGGTTTTACCGCCCCCGGCACGTGAAAGCGGCTCCATAAAGATTGGGAAGTTTTATGGTCTTGGCTGTTTCCTGGGGCAGCGAGGGCACGGCGGGACGGGGAGGGGAGGGGGGGTGGGTCTGGGGACCTCACAGAGCCCCCCTGGGCCCCTCGGAGCGGCTGCCAAGGGACCCCCCTGTGCACAGGTGACCTTGGGACCCCGTGGGACCCCCTGAATGGGTGGGAGCCCCTGATCCTGTGGGGCCCTCTGACACCGTGGGACCCCCTGACCTTAAATAACCCCCTGACCCAAGGGACCCCTTGCTTCTATGGGGCACTGTGGCCTTATAGGACCCTGTGACCCTCTGGGACCCCCTGACTGTATGGGACCCCCTGATCCTATAGAGCCCTGTGACCCTGTATAACCTCTGACCTTAAATAACCCCTTGATCCTATGGGACCCCTTGATCCTACAGGACACTGTGACCTCATGGTACCCCCTGACCATAAATAGGCTCCTGCCCCAATGGGACTCTGTGACATTATAAGACCCCATGAACGCTATGGGACCCCCTGACCCTCTTAGGGCCCTGTGACCCTGTGTAACCCCCTGATCCTAAATAACCTGTGACCCCATGGGACCCCAAACCCTAAATAACCCTTGACCCCATGGGACCCCAAACCCCAAATAACCCCCAACACTAAATAACCCCTGACCCCAAGGGCCCCCCTGGCCCTTCCTGCCCTGGGGACCCCCCGATACCTCCCAGCCCGTCCCTGCCCTGTCGGCCATCCGTGCTCGGTATTGATCACCAGCTATTGGCTATTGGTCTCAGTAAATGAGCACCGATATCGACCCTTGGTTACCGATCACCGCCTAGCAATTCCTGGTCATTGATCACCGGCTATCAGCCCTCGCTTATGCATCACCGGCCATCGATCCTTGGTTACCGATCACCGGCTACCGGCCCCCACTGATCGATGCCGGGCCATCGATCCTCGCTCGTCCCTCCCCTCCCTCCCAATCCCCCGCCGCGCCTTCCCCATCGACGCTCTCGGCGCTCGGCTGAGCCCCCGCGCCTGCCCCCCCGCGGCCCCGCTCGATGCGCTCGGCGCTCGGCGGCGCGGGCTGGCGGGGCCGGAAGTGGCTCGGGGGGGGGGGCCCGGGGCCTCCTCAGGTGGAGCCGCCGCCGCCGCCGCTCCCGGACCCCCCTGAGCCCCCCAGGGCCGGGCCGGGCCGGGGGGGCCTCCCGAGCCCGCCCCCACCCCGCCGGTGAGAACGGGACGGGACGGGGGGCGGGGGGGGCTGGTTCGGGGGGCGGGGGGCTCTTTGCGGGCGGTGGGTCGGGGGCGCGGTGTCTGTCCGTCCGCAGGGGTGTGTCGGGGGGGGCTGATTTGGGGAGGGGTCCGTGTCCCCCCCCGGCGGGTGTCAGGAGTTTCTTTGGGGGAGCTGTTTCTGGGGTCCGTGTCCCCCCGGGGGGTGTCAGGGGTCGGTCTGGGGGGGCTGGTTGGGGGGGTCGGGTGCTGAGCGGGGTCTGTGCCGGGGGGGGCGGGAAGGGAGGGGAACCGGGAGGATTTGGGGGCTGTGACACCGCGCGGGGGGGGCGGCTGCGCCCCGAAATCCCCCGTTTTGAGGGGGGTGTGTCCCCCCCTCAAACACCCCCATTTGTGGGGGGGGACCCCCGGGTGGGACCCCCCCCGAGCGATCCATGGAGAGGTATTTGTGGGAATAACGGGGCTCCCCCGGGGACGTCCCAACGTGCCCGGGGGGGTTCCCGCCCTGCCCTGGGGGGGTCCCGCCCTGCCCGGGGGAACAGCGGAGCCCCCACCACAATTCCTGGGCTTTTCCTGCTCCGTCCCCGGGATCGTTCCCCCCCGTTTCCCTCCCTTCCTCCTGCCCCCATTTTTTGGGAGATGGGATTTTGGCCGGGGAGGGCTCATAGGAGGGTTTGGGGGAGCCCCTGTTGCCCCCCCCTGGACGCTCCTGCCCGGGGGGCTCCGGGGCTGCTTTTCCCGGGCAGAGTTTTCCCCTCCAGCCCGGGGAAATTCCAGCCCGGGAATGCCGGAGTCTCCTCCCTGTCCCTGGCACGGGACGCTGGGATTTGACCCCCCCTTCCCCCCTTACTGATCCCCCCAGGCAGGGGGGATTCCAGGGAGGCTCTGGAATCCACCGGGATGGGCAGCACGTGGCTCCGGATGGGATAAACCCCCCCATCCCGGTGCTCCCGACCCTGTTCCCGCTGGGACCCTCCCACTGTGCCGACCCCTAAATTATTCCACGTCCATTCCAAGCCTTGCCCGGAGCTCCGGGGGGATTCCCGGAGGAGGCTCCTGGGAAAGCTCCGGGGAATTCCCGGAGGAGGCTCCTGGGAAAGCTCCTGAGGCGAAACCTCTTTGCCGTGGGACCCTCTGGATCCTTGGAGGGGGCGGGGGGGTCCAGGGGTGTCCCGAAGTCCCGCCGGGAAGGCCGAGCCACGTCCCGGCAGAGCCAGGAAAAGGGATTTTTAGCCTCATCTTGGGCTTTTGCTTCCAAGGACTCCGGGAAACCTGAGCCCAGGGAGCCCCGGGGAGGGTGCCGGCGGCTCCCGATCCCGGGGGAACGGCGATCCCGAGGGAACGGCGGGGTTATCCCGGGGCACGGGACGGGAGCGAGGAGGGAGCTCCCAGCAGGGCGTTCGTTTCTGGGCTCCCGGGGGATCAGCTCCAGTTCAAACCCCGTCGGAGGAGCCGGGAGTGAGGCCGGAGCTCCGTCCTGTCTGTCTGTCTGTCTGTCCTGGAGCTTCTCCCCCCTCCCCGGCTCCCCTGGAATGGTTTTCCAGCCCTCCCGGGGTGATTTACTGCGCGGTGCCCCCGGGGTTGGATCCCAGACAAAGGCACGGGGAGAAAACATCCCCCCGGGTTGGCTCGGAATCCGAACTTCCCTGGAGCTGCAGGATGCTGGGAGCGTGCCGAAAGTGAGGAATTTCGTGTTGTTCCCCGTTTTGGGATGGTTTCTCCGGGAAGGGCCGATGTCCGGCGGGGAGGAGCTTCTCCAAGCAGGGAGTATTAGGGAAAAATAACATCCCTGCTCCCATGGGAAGCAGTGCCTGGAGTCCCCGCCCGCAGCTGGGCCCCGTGGCCACCCCCGGGCTGGGATTTGTCTGGAATTTCATTCCCTGCTTTAGCCACAAAAAGGGTGGAATTCGCAGCCGTGTTTGCCTGGTTCCAGGAAAAAGGCCCTGGGAATGCGGGGGATTTGTGGGAGAGGATCCCAGCCCATAACCAGGGTCAGGGAGGAGGGGACTTGGGTTGGGTGATCCTGGAGATCTTTCCCAGCCGAAATAATTCTGGGATTCCTTGTCAGGCCTGTCCTGGGGTTTAAGGCTCCGTGGGGAGGCTGAGCCGTGGGACAGACCGGGAATGGTCTGGGGGGGCTCTGCCCCATCCCTAAAACAGCAACCTCGGAATTCCCCGGGCGCCTTTCCTGGGAATGTCAGAGGGGACCGTCCCCCTGTATCCACTGTTCCATTTTATTTAGTAAAATCCCTCAAAATATGGGAACAATGGGAGCTGTTTGATCATGGCTAAAACCTCTCCCAGCACTTTATTTTCCCTTTTCCCTGCGCTGGCGGAGCCGCTTCCTTGGCATTTCTCTGGGAATGCTGGTGGGATGGGGCTTTCCATGGGCTCCGGAACGTTTCCACTGACACAACCTTTGGGGTTTTGGAGCAGCAAAGGTGGAAAAAACGTCCTCAATGTCGGAAAATAAACTGCAGCTGAACGGAAGCAGGGCTTGGGAAGGGAAACAGGGAATTTCGGGTGGTTGCTGGTTCCTACCCGAGGGGGCTTGGAGGTGTTTGTCCCAGAAACATTTTCCTGGTGCTTCCAGAGCCAGGATGAGCTGCCTGGCAGAGGATCAGCGCAGAGACAGGAGCCAGAGCTCGGCACTGACAGGGCTGGGGTGGTGTCTGGGAGGTGTTCCGGCAGGAATTCCACCGCTCCCGAGGGGTCTTCCTGGCTGAGAGGGCCCGACCTGCCCCGGGATGTCCCGGCAAGGGATCCCTGCGGCAGAGGGACGGCTCAGACCGAGGGGATTTGCTGTTCCAGGCCGGTTCCGTGTGAGTTGGAGGGAGCTGAGCAGTTCCCTCCGTGGTGCTGGGGTTGGGATCCCACCCGGGGCTGGTGGATTCCCTGCTGGGTGGGACTGGGGGGTCTGGAGGGGTCTGGAGGTGGGAAGTGTCCCCAGGCTGAGCGTTCGGAGTCATTTCACGGCGCTTTGGGCACAATGGGAACAGTAAAGGGGGATCCAGGTGGGGATCCGTGGATTTAAGAGGCTTTTCCCAGTTCTAGGACAGTCACGGCTGTAACGGGGGGATTTAAGTGGGGCTGCTCTGGAGGACTTTTCTGTTTCCTTGAGTTGTTGCCACCTGGGGAAAAGTCCTGATTTCCGTGGGAAGGAGAGGCTGCTCTAATTGTGTCGCTCCCGCCTCCAATTCCCGGGGCAATCCCACCTGGAAGCCGGGAGGGAGTTTGGAGACGGGGCCGTGCGTGTCCCCGGAGCGGGTCAGACCCCCCGGGAGAGGGTGGATTGGTGTCCAGGGGGTTTGGGGAGGGGAGCTCCGAGCCTGGGCCGTGTCCTTGGGAGCGGCCCCGTTATCCCAGGGATGTGCTGGGGCTTTGTCCGTCCGTCTGCGCAGATTTTTGGGCTGCTCGTCCGGATCCAGAGGGCTCGGAGAGCTGGCAGGGCCATTTCCCAGCCGAGGTTGGGTGTTGCCACAGGGCTGGGGAGAATTTGGGGAATTTGCAGCTTTTAATCCCAATTCCTGCTCGGGAGGCCTCAGACAAAATTAAGGAAAATAACTGTGGAAATAAGAGCTCCTGATGTGTTTTTTTCCGGGTTCTCTTGAAATAACCAGGGGTGAGGAATCCACCTCTCCCTGCCCATCATCCCATTGGCACTGATGGGGTGGCACGAGCAGGAATTACAGAACCAGCTCCTCCGACTGATCTCTCTCAAATTACTCACCCAGTAATTAATTCCTGGCTCTCTCCTCGCTGTCCATGGACTGGGGTCCTGCTTGTTCCCTGGTTTCCCTGGGAAGCGGAGGGAGCGGTGCCAGCACTTCCCGCGCCGTGTTCGCCCCTCAGACAGACAATTGGCCTTTATAGTTTTTTTTTATTAAAAATTCCTGTTTTGGGGGATTTCTGTGGAGCCCAGGAGGGAAGAGACTTCCCAAATGAAATCCCTCTTTATCACGGCGCTGCCGTTCCCGTTGTGCCGAGCCCGCGGATCCCCCGGCGCGGCTGAAAAGCCAAATTAGGGCTTCCATGGAAATAAAGCTGCAGGATGCGTTTTCAGACCACAATTCCTGCACAACCCGGCGCTGGGGAGGGAGATTCCAGCCCAAATTGTTGTCACTCCTGGAGTGAATGGATGCTGTGGGGCGGGAAGGGGAATTCCGGAGCGCTCGGCTCTGGTTTTGCTGCCTGGAATTGTCTTCGGCTCTGGGATTGTCCTTGACCCTGGGACGGTCCTCAGCCCTGGGATTGTCCTCAGCCCAGGAATGTCCTCAGCCCAGGAATGTCCTCAGTCCTGGAATGTCCTCAGCCCTGGGATTGTCCTCAGCCCTGGGATTGTCCTCAGCCCTGGGATTGTCCTCAGCCCTGGGATTGTCCTGGGCCTTGGGATTGTCCTCAGCCCTGGGATTGTCCTCAGCCCTGGGATTGTCCTCAGCCCTGGGATTGTCCTCAGCCCAGGAATGTCCTGAGCCCTGGGATTGTCCTCAGCCCAGGAATGTCCTCAGCCCTGGGATTGTCCTGGGCCTTGGGATTGTCCTGGGCCTTGGGATTGTCCTCAGCCCCAGGAATGTCCTCAGTCCCAGGAATGTCCTGAGCCCCGGGATTGTCCTCAGCCCAGGAATGTCCTCAGTCCCAGGAATGTCCTCAGTCCCAGGAATGTCCTCAGCCCAGGAATGTCCTCAGCCCTGGGAATGTCCTGAGCCCTGGGATTGTCCTCAGCCCAGGAATGTCCTCAGCCCTGGGATTGTCCTGGGCCTTGGAATTGTCCTGGGCCTTGGGATTGTCCTCAGCCCCAGGAATGTCCTCAGCACAGGAATGTCCTCAGCCCCAGGAATGTCCTCAGCCCTGGGATTGTCCTCAGCCCCAGGATTGTCCTCAGCCCCAGGATTGTCCTCAGTCCCAGGATTGTCCTCAGCCCCAGGAATGTCCTCAGCCCCAGGATTGTCCTCAGCCCCAGGAATGTCCTCAGCCCCGGGATTGTCCTCAGCCCCGGGATTGTCCTCAGCCCCAGGATTGTCCTCAGCCCGGGGTGTCCCCTCCACCCCAGTGACACAGATGCCGGGGTGGGAGCAGCACCAGTGTTGCGACACCAGCCCGTGTTGTCCTTGTTTTGTGCAGCCCCTATAACTAATTAACTAATCCCTCACTAACTAGAACTGCCTCGTGGCACTTAAGGACACGAGGCACCTCTTTAGCTGGTGCAGCTCTGGGAATGTGCATCCCAGACTCCCGGGTTTGGCCCATCCAGGAGCAGAGGCTGCCTGCGGGGTGTTGGTGTTCTCTCCTTGCCCAAAATCCTGATTCTTTTCATGGGTAAAATGAAGAGGAGACACCCGAGCAGCTTCCAGAGGCTGATCCTGACTGGGCTCTGCTTTCTCTTCCAGCCAGAGCCCTCAAAGATGGATATAGAAGACTGTAACGGGCGAGCCTACATACCTGGTAGGTCCAAGCTGGATTTTTCCGGGCTGGTTTGGTTGGGTTTGGATGCTCAGCTCCCTCCTCCTGCCCTGTGTTCCGTGGCTTTGCCCCAGCCTGTTCCATCACACACTGAGGAGCAGTGTTGGGAACACCAGTTTCATTAAGTATCTGAGAAGGGGTAATTCCCACAGGGTAGTAAAATTCCCAGCTTTGAGGTGCAGCCCGGGAAGTTCTCGTTGGAGTTCGTGTCCTTGTGCCTTCACCTGGTGGGTGCTGGTAGGGGACATTCCCAGGTTTTGTGTTAAAGTGCAAGGAAAACGAGGTCTTTGTGCTGGGGGTCACAGCCCAGCTCCAGAGGGGATCCCAGAGGATCCAGGGGATTTAGATAGTCCTGCAGAAACCTGGGATGGGCACGGGGTGAAAGCTGTTTGGGTGGGATTTGTCCTTATCTCCAGGGAACTGGTGTTTGCAGAGTGAGAACTCCTCAGTTTGTCCATCTTTGCTCGGGATTAGAGTAAGAGCTGGTGGAGATTCACAGGTGGCACAGCCAGAGGAAACTCTCACAGTGACTAAATCCGGCCCTGGAGAGGCAGGAATCTGTGTGGGAGCTGGGCCGGGCCGGGATGAACGGCACAGAGGGGATGGAGGTTTGGAGGGGTTGGGAGGAGGATGGAGACCTTTTCTCCCTCAGCACAGTCTGAATCCTTCCTGGATTCCAGCTTCTGGGGCTGGAAGCCCTGTGGGACTCCAGGTTTGAGCAGCTCCTGGAGTTGGGAGGGAAGGGGAACGGTTCAAGTTCCTGTTTGTCAGGAGTGAAGGACCGAAAATCTGGAAACTCTGTGAGTGAGAAATATTCCGTCTCCTTGGATCCTTCACGGGAAACCAAGACAGTTCTGAACCAGCTCTGGTAGAGATGGAGTTATCACAGAGGGGGTGGGAGCAAGGGGGAGGTGGGGAAGGGGCCTCTCCGTGCTCCTCAGGCTCTAAATGCTGTGGATACTCCTCCATCCTGCTCCATCTGAGCCCCTTGGCCCATCCCAGGTCCATCCTGCTCCATCTGAGCCCCTTGGCCCATCCCAGGTCCATCCTGCTCCATCTGAGCCCCTTGGCCCATCCCAGGTCCATCCTGCTCCATCTGAGCCCCTTGGCCCATCCCAGGTCCATCCTGCTCCATCTGAGCCCCTTGGCCCATCCCGGGTCCATCCAGGGATCAGGTCCCTGTTCCCAGCTGAGCCCCCCCCATGCAGGCAGGATGGGATCAGATCCCTGTCCCATCACAATTTCCTGAGGAATTTTGCCCTCCCTTGCTCTGTCCTCTCCCACCAGAGGCTGTTGGAAGGCGAGGGATGTTTCCAGGGCATCCCTCCCAGCTCCACTCTCCAGAACAGCCCAGATCCCCTCCATTCCCCCCCCTTTTCGGGTGCTGTCACCTGAGAGCAGGGTAACCTGTCCCAGCTCCGTGGATAACCAGGGTAACTGGGCTCCAGGCTCCAGAGCCACCTCTTTCCTGACATTCAGGTTTCCATTTTTCTTTTTTTAGAACTGCTGAAACGTGACCCCAAAATTTCCTGAAATCCCAAGTCTGAGCAGTTTTCCGAGAGGGAAATTGCTGAGGGACCATGGGAACGAGGTGGTGGCTGCTCCCAGGGGTGGGATGCAGCCCCTGCTCCCAGGGGTGGGAGTGCAGCCCCTGCTCCCCGGGGTGGGATTGCAGCCCCTGCTCCCAGGGGTGGGATTGCAGCCCCTGCTCCCAGGGGGGGGAGTGCAGCCCCTGCTCCCAGGGGTGGGAGTGCAGCCCCTGTTCCCAGGGGTGGGAGTGCAGCCCCTGCTCCCAGGGGTGGGAGTGCAGCCCCTGCTCCCAGGGGTGGGAGTGCAGCCTGCCCACATTCCCAGGGCTCTGAGCCATCCCCGGGGGCCCTGGTGCTGGACCCACTGCTGCACAGAGGGAAAAATCCCGTCCCTGTGTGTGTGGGATTTTCCAGAGGGGGCTCCTGGCAGGGGTCCCTGACAGTGATCCTGCCCCAGGAAGCTCCGCCCTGGCCTGATCCTGGTTTTGGGGCAGGCTGGGCACCAAGGACCAGCTCAGTGGTGTTTCCAGTCAGGAGGAGCCTGGGGATCCTTTGGGATCAGCAGGATCCTTAGGGATCCAGAGGATGAAGCTGGCTGGCAGAGGAGCTGAGCTCAGAGCCCACGCTGGCTTTGTGCTTGCAGGGACTGAGGAGAAATTCCCTTTTTTAACTCCTTAATGTTTAGTTCCATTGGAGTCTGGAGGTTTTAACCTTCCTGCAGAGCCCGGCAGTCTCTGGGATCAGGGAGGAAAGCACAGGAGCTCCTTCCTGCTCTCAGCATCACCGGGATGCTTTGCCAGCAAGCCCAAATCTCCTCAGGGATAAACCCGGGGCCAGGAGGGGCTTTGTTTGTGGGGTGGGGAGTGCACGCCACGGGAAGCTCCTCAAAAATTCCTCTCAGCTGCAGCACGAAGCCGTTCGTGGACAAGGTGTGTGTGGGGAAGGAGTGAAGGGACACTTTTTGAGCTCTGGGTCCACACCAGCCCCTTTGGCTCCTTCCCTGGAGCTGCGGATCAGGCGATGCCGGAGGGTCGGAGCCCATCCTGGCTGTGGCTGAGCTCGGGGGGAAACATTTCTCCCTCTGCTCATTCCAGCGTTGGGGATCCTGTGCCTGGTCACCGAGCCCCCTCACGCATCCCCTGCCCACCTGCCGACCCCTCCCCTCTGGCTCCCTCTCCCCGTGCCCTCGGCAGCCCCGGTTCCCGCTCCCGGTGCCTCCTGACTGTAAAATGACGGACGTTTCCCTCCCTTCCAGGAATCTGCTCTTCCTGGAAGGTGAGTGGCTGCGTGCGCCCTGCCAGCGACGCAGACATGCACACGCAGCCCGGAATCCAGCGCTGTTTCCAAGGAGTTGGATGTGATAACACTCCAGGGTATCTCCAGCAAGGTACAATAAATGCGACTCAAACGGGAGCGAGGGGCGGGAGGATCCGGAAATAACTCGGGCTCCGCTCGCTCCGCGTGTGTGGAGAGGGGATGCAGGGGCTGTGCTGGGCTCCGGGGGCTCAGGGGGGCTGGGATTCCCTGTGCCAGCAGGAGGAGGGGAGGGGAAGGACCTGACCCCCCTGAGTGCAGATGGGAGCGAGATGGGCTCAGGACGCAGCTCGGAGACCCTGCGAGAGGGTCCGTCCTGCCCCACTCAGAGGGGTCTGGGCCCCAGGATGTGCCCCATCTGGCACATCTGCCCCAACTGGCTTTGGAGAGGCATTAGGACACAGCCCCGGGACCCTCTGAGAGGGTTGGTCTCACCCCCACACAGGGATTTGGGCTCAGGATGTGTCTCCAGAGTAGCCAGAGACCCTGAGCGGCTCCAGGAAAGCATTTAGGGGTGCTGGAATGCAGGGACTCATTGGCTCCAGGAAGGGAATTAGAGGTGCTGGAATGCAGGGACTCATTCCCTCTGGGCATCATCGGAGGCTCCACCAGGCTCAGAGTCACTGGCAGCAGCTCTCCAGCCTCTCTGGAGCGCGGGCAGGGGAGAGGGAAGGGTGCTCCAAGTCTCTCCCACTGTCATCCCGGGAGGGAAGGAACCTTTAAATCCCGCCTCTGGGAGCCGAGGCCACACTGGGTGTCCCAGGCTCTCCAGGGGCACTTCCCATGAGCGATTCCCATGCTCAGCGAGGCCGATGAGCTCAGCCTCCCAACAGGCACCAGACAATGGGACCAGCCGGGCTCGGGGAACAGGGAGAGGAGAGTTTTCCAGCTGCCAGTGTTTAGAAATAACATTCCCAGCTGTGCTCGGGGAGCTGCTGCACTTTCCATCATGAAACTCCGCCGCTCCCGCAGCATCGCCTGGCTCCGGGGCTGCTGGGGGGGCTCCAGGGATTGCTGGGATCGCTGCAACAGGCACTGGGCAGCCCCCGAAGGGGAAAAGCCGAGGGGATCCATGGACAGCTGGGTCAGGGAATTCGTGGGCTGCTGTGAGCGGGGAAGGGCCCGTGTCCAAGTGGGGAGGGATCGGCTTCCCAGGGATGTGAGTGCCTGCTTGGGAATTGTCGTGGAGCGGGATCCCAGTGCCCGGTGAAGGGACAGGTCCTGGGGGTTGGTGCTGGGGCGGGGGGTGGTCTGGTCCCCCCTCGGGTGGACACCTCGGCACTGCCGTCGGCTCCGGGATGTGGGGTTTGGGAAGCTCCCAGCTGGAGGGCTGGAATCCAAAATGCACCCAGCCTAATACCATGGGAATAAATCCCTGCCCTCCAGCCCCTTCCCAAAGCCGAGGGGCCGGGCAGGGGGCTCGGGGGGGGATTCCCACCGGCCTCTCACTCGTGTTTCCCTCCTCCCAAAGGCAGTGGGGATTCCTCCCTGGAGAAGGAATTCACCTCGGCGATCGTGGGCCCCACGGTGAGCACCCCCAACAGCCAGCACTCCTCCCCGAGCCGCTCCCTCAGCGGTGAGTATCCCGACCCGGCCGTTCCCAATCCCTTCCCAATCCCTGCTCCGCCAGGAATTCTGACTTCCCGCTGGGACAGATTGCGCTCCCAGTCTGACTCTTTGTTTTCCGAGGGAAGGGGATAAACCCGGCTTTGGGCTGCGCGTGGAGCAGCTGCCTGGTCCCTGATCCCGGTGTCAGATCCCGGGCACTGATCCCAGGAACTGGCTGCTGCTGAGCCGGGGTTTTTTTGTGGAAAAACCGATGTTGAGGGGTGGAAAAACCTCGGCCGGGGGTGGAGGATTCAGAGTCTTTCCTTGTGGTCCTGAATTCCACCTCCACAAGAAGTGTGTTCCATACTGCCAGGGATCGGCTCTGAGGGGCTGTGGGTTTCTTTGGAATGAGTTGTATTTTGTATCCATCGGGATGGCAGTGTGGGAAACGAGGAACTGCGCTGCTTCCTCTTGTGTGGGAGCCGGGGCGGGTCGGAGCAGCTCACAGAGCAGGGCTTGGCTCAGCGGGAATGAGGCTGTTGGGAAGTTATTTGTGTCACTGCAGTGGATTCAGAGAGGCCCTGGGATCCTTTGGATACGCCAGGAATGCCACGGGGTGCTGGAATCAGCTCCCGGAGGGGCTGTTGTGTCCCTGTCCGAGTGAGCTGAGCTGGTGACCCACAGGGATCCAGAAATGGGGTTAGTGTGGGGAGTCTCCTCTCACATCGTGAAACTCTCTGTCTCCTTCCCTGCCCACTCTGGAACTCTCTGCTTTTTAGTTAAAATGAACAAAACTGTGGTTCAGGGTCTGTGGGAGCCTCCCCCAGCCAGGCAGGTCCCGTCCCCGAGCTGTGGCTCCGTCCCCCACGCTCCCGTTGCTCTCCCGGTATTCACAATCCAACAGTTGCTCCATCTCTGGATGAGCCCAACCAGCCCCAAAACACCTGGCCCGGCTCTGATCCTTCCTCTCTCCCACTTCCAGCTGTCACTGCACATCACTTTTCCCTGGCAAAGGAACTCCCCGTCCTTTATCCGGTGAGGTCGTGGCGTTTGCTGGTTGTTCTTCCTGAACCGGGATAAAATAAACCCCAAACACCACAATTTTGGGAGGACAACGCTCGGAATTAGCTCTGTTGCCAGTTCTTACTCTTATTACTCGTTATTTATCTCACATTTGTGCTCTAAAGCACACGGAAGCTCCTCACAGGGACGAGATCTTGGCATTCCCGGGGGTAACGCGGCCTTTTTGCTCGCTGGGAAGCCAAAGGAATATTGAACATGCGGAAAATCCCGATCCCTTCCCCTTTAACAGCAGGACACGGGTGATGGCATTGCCTCTGATCTGACTTGACTTCACAGCTGGTTCATCCAGCGAGCGCCGTGCCCAGAGGAGCAGGAATATTATATAACCTGTTCTGCCGGCAGAGACTTCTCCCGGACCCCGCGTCGGATCTGAAAGGAGAATTACAGAACAATACTTGGCCTCTCTTCTATGCCCAGGAAAAAATTAGTCCCTGGGGGAATGGGAGAGGAAAAAAAAAAAAACCCCAACAAAACCCAACCACAAACGTCAGCTCGTCCCAGCAGCTCCGGCACGGAGCGAGGAGCTTTTCGCTCCGTGTTTGCGCACGGAGGCAGCTCCTGGTGCTCCCAGGGGAGCGTGGTGGCACCGGATAAAGTCCTGCTTCCCCCCGGGAATGCTCCAGGCACAGCCTCCTCCCAGCCTCCTCCCATCCAGGGGCTCAGCACGCGGCCTGGGAGCGCCTGGGACCTCCAGGACCGGCGTTGCCCGGAGCCCCTCGGGGAAGCAGCATTGTCTGTGCCGGGAGGATCCAGGGAGGGAAGGAGCCAGAGCCGGAATTCCTGGGCTCTTCACCCGGCAATAAACCTCAGGCAGCCTCGGATGAATCACTTCCATGCTGCTGCTCCTCGGTAATCCCCACTTGCAGGGCTGTACCTGGCTCCGGGGACGGGGAGCTGGCCGGGCTCCCCGGGGGCTGCGCCATTCCCGGGGGTCCCCCGGCTCCGGGACCGTCCCGTCCTGCTCCAGCAGCTCCGCTCTCCGGCGTCCGCGCGCCCGCCTGGCCCGGTAAGCGACCCGGCAAAGGGTCAGAGTTTATCCAGGGCCCCCCAGCTTTTAAAGGAACCCCCGGCTGGTTCCGTACCCGGGATGTTCCCGAGGTTTTCTCGAGTCCCCTCAGCCGGTCCCGTGGGCGTCCTCGGGCTGTGGGTGAGAACCCACACTCTGACAAGGAGCTGAACCCCTCCGGGGGACACGTCAGCTCCAGATTTGGGAACCACTGGGAATTCTGTGGCTGTGCTCCGTTCTCCACGAGGCAGCTCGGACTCCTCCAGCTCCTGCCCTCCGGGAAGCCACCTCTCCTTGGGCGGGCAGCGCTCTGTCCCTCCAGCCCCGCCGTTCCCTTCTCAAGGGATTGGGAAGAGCTTGCTGCTTTAGGAGGAAGAAATAAGAATCTGATCCTTAGAGGAATTCTGGAAATATTTAGCTGAAGCCTTGGGCTCAGTGCCTGTGGGTGACCTGGATTCCACTTTGCTCCATCATCATCCTCCTCCAGCCTGCCAGGACCAGTGCTACGGGAGCAGGTCGCAGGTGCCATCGGCTGGGGAGCCTCCCCAGGGAATTCCCTCTTGCTCCCAGCTGCTTAAAATGGGAGGAAACTTCCCAGTCTGATCATTTCAAGCCTGGATCTCCAGCCCGGTGTCTTTTCCCGAGGGTGTCCCAGCGGTTCTCCCTCAGGCAGGGGTGCAGCTGCGTGGAGAGGTGGGACAAGCACTTGGATACCTGGCTGAGGGAGGAAGTGTGTGGGATCAGGGTGGACAAGTTCGTTGGGAAGGAGGAGAGGGAGAGTTTCTCCCTGTCCTCCCCATCCCGGCTCCCTGGCAGCGAGGGGGGAGTGAGGAGGGAGTGGGCTCGGGAGTGTTTGATTTGTGGCATTCCACAGATCATTAGAGCAGTCGGGAATGTAGGTCAGGACTGGTGCATCCCCTCCATCCTGCTGCTGCAGGAGGAGGGAGAGGTGGTGGTGAGGAGGGAAATCCTGGGGCTCTGCTGCAGTGGGGAGACCCCCCGTGCTGCCCCTCCGGTGTCTGGAGGGTGGGCTTATCCAGCACAGCTCCAGCAGCCCCTGCTCCCATCTAGGATATAAATGCTCCTGGCAGCCACCAGCCCTCGGCTGTGGGACCTTTCCCTGGTCCCTGGCATCTCTCACATCCCCTTCCACATCTTTCCAGGGGTTTTCCATGTCTGTCCCTCCATGTGTGGCCCCGTTCTCTTCGTGGGACGAGGGAAAGGGAAGAGGCCAAGCTGCCCACGGGGGCAGGTTGGGTGTTCCCAGGCAGCACCTGCTGCTCAGCTCCTTTTTCCTGACTTTGGATGCCAAAGGTGGAAGCTGTCAGTGAAGCCATGGCTGTCCTGGGGAGCCCAGGTTTCCTCACTGCCCAAGGAACTCGTGCTCAGCTCTTTGTGCCGGCGAGTTTGAGCCTTTACTGATTCCGGGACTCGAGATTTGGTGTCTTTGCTTGCCCTGGAATCCTGGGAGTTAAATGTCTTTTCCCTCGGGATGAGGAGTGGAGATCTCCAGGTGTGCAGACCTTGGATCCCCTCGCGCGATCCGTGTGGGATCTGTTCCCGAGGAGCCCGGGAGGTGCAGACTGATCGCAAATAAATCACCCAGCACGTCGGTGTTCCTTTCAGGAGCAGTTCCCACCTGAACTGTGGGAATTCTCCCAGCGCTGGGAGTTTTTTCCTGCCCTGACCCGTCCCCTCTCCCTCCCCGCAGCCAACTCCATCAAGGTGGAGATGTACAGCGATGAGGAGTCCAGCCGGCTGCTGTCGCAGGACGACCGGATGCTGGAGAAGGAGGACAGTGTCATCGTGGAGGACTCGCTCTCGGAGCCCCTGGGCTACTGCGACGGGACGGGCCCGGAGCCGCACTCCCCCGGGGGGATCCGCCTTCCCAACGGGAAGCTGAAGTGCGACATCTGCGGCATGGTCTGCATCGGCCCCAACGTGCTCATGGTGCACAAGCGCAGCCACACCGGTGAGCTCTGGGGCAGCCTGGGGGGGCTGGTGGCCACAGGTGCCGTGGGAGAGGGCTGGCAGGTCCAGGTGCTGACCCCAGGGATTGAATCGTGGAATCCCATGAGGGTTTGAGTTGGGATGGACCTTAAAGATCATCTTGTTCCACCCCCTGCCGTGGGCAGGGACACCTTCCACTAGACCGGGTTGCTCCAAGCCCCATCCAGCCTGGCCTTGGACACTTCCAGGGACGGGGCATCCTCTGGGAAATCCATTCCAGTGCCTCACCACCCTAACAGGGAGGAATTTCTTCCCGATATCCCACCTTACTTTACCCTCTTTTGCTGGGGGTGGTGGCCAGAAGGTGCTGGTGAGGAAAAGCCCAGGAAAGTGCCTGTGGCTGGTCTTTCCTCGTCACTGTCCCCACTCCAGCAGCAGATCCGTCCCTCCCCGGGTTGGGGCCACGTCTGGATCCCATTGGTGGCTGACCCAGGGCTCTCCAACGCGTGGAAACCTGGGGATGCTCCCGCTCTGCGGGGCCGTTGGCTCGGGAAACGCTTCTCAGCAGGAGTTTCACCCCCTGCTCCGGTTTTTCAGGAGAAAGGCCCTTCCACTGCAACCAGTGCGGAGCCTCCTTCACCCAGAAGGGAAACCTCCTGCGCCACATCAAGCTGCACTCGGGCGAGAAGCCCTTCAAATGTCCCTTCTGCAACTACGCCTGTCGCCGGCGGGACGCGCTCACCGGCCACCTCCGCACGCATTCCGGTGGGTCCCGAGGGCTGGGCAGGGCTGGGCAGGGCAGGGAACAGGGGAGGGTGGTGCAAAACCAGGGATTTGGGCTGGAGAATCATTGAGGTTGGAAAGGACCTCCGAGACCATCGAGTCCAAGCTGTGCCCGGCCCGGAGCACTGAGTGCCACGTCCAGGCCTTCCTTGGACACCTCCGGGGATGGGAACTCCACCACCTCCCTGGGCAGCCCCTTCCAATGCCTGAGCACCCTTTCCATGCAGAAATTCCTCTTGATGTCCAAGAGGACCTTCCCTGGAAGGTTCACACTCACCAGCCTTGAGCTCCCGACCAAACTTGCTCTGCACAGTGTGGAGCTGAAGGCAGAGGACGTGTCAGAGTCAGGGACTTGCTGACCAGAGAGGTGCCCACAGGGCTGGTCCAGTTTCTTCCAACAGATAAATGTTTAAATGATTTTATTGAGTAAAGACAGGTCCCACCCGTGGGTGTGGTGGAAACCAGCACCAGGGGGTTGGTTCATGTTGTGTTTTGACATTGTCCTTTTTGAAGATGACATTTGAGCTGCAGTTTCCACCCTCCAGTTCCGTGATGTAAGAAGGGGGGAGGGCAGGATGCCAGGGGCAGGGCCATGGGGGGAGGGCAGGATGCCAGGTCCCCGTTTGGCACCGTTTTCCCTGGATTTGGGCACCACCAGGGCTTTACAGCACTCTCAGGTGTTCGAACACCTGCGGCCCCAGGACCTTTAGAGGCTGTGTGGAAATGAGTGTCAGGGGCTTTGTCAGAGCAAGGAACCCTTCCCTGAAGAACCTGTTGGCACCAGGAGCCCCCAGACCTGCTCCATCCAGGATAGTTCATCCCTGGATATTCCCACTGCCAAGGGACAAAGCTGCTGCTTGGTGTAAACACTTCTGGTCCTTTGGAGTCCTTCGATCAGGAGACGTGGAAATGGGACAAACCCTCACATCATATCAAACAAAAATTAGGCTTTCTGGGAGCTAATTACTAAGAAAAGCCTTAATTTGCTGTGGATTTCGGAGGCACTGCCCTGCCGGGTGGCAGCAGAGGAGGTTCAGCTCTCCCTCCTTACCCACAGGCCCGAGCGTTCCCTGCGGCCCCACCAGGGCCTTTCATCTCCGAGGATGTGCTGCCCAAAAAAGTGAGGGATTAACATCCAGATCAAAGGGGCTGCGATGCTCCAAAATAGATCAGAGGCTGCAGCCCCCACCCGGGACAGAGGGGGAGCTGGAGCTCCCCCGAGACCCCTCCCTGCCTCCTGTCCCAGCCCACAAATAAACCAACCTGGGGCTCTCTGGCTCTGCAGGGCCAGAGAAAACCTTGGGAAGGGCCCAGATTCCGGGGCTTAGGGTCAGCCCTGGGCTCTGTGAAGAACTTTTTGGGTGAAGAACCCCAGGGATCCTAAACAGACCCCTGGGAGGCGTCTCACTGGCTTTGGATGACAGATGGACCGAGGGCCACATCCCAGAGTCCTCCCTGCACCCCGGGGGTGGGATCCTGAGGATCCTGTTTGTCAGGGAAATCCATTCCAGTGCCTACCACCCTCACAGGGAGGAATTTCTTACCTACATCCCACCTACCCCTCTGTCAGTGGGAAGCCATTCCCCCCTTGTCCTGCTGCTCCCGTGCTCTTTTATTATCCCTAGGAAATGCCTCTGAGGTATCCATGGGGAGTCTTCTGGTGTGGAAAACCAACCCCAGTCCCATCAGGGGAGCGTGGGGAAGCACAGTTGTTTTGGAGTAACAAATCTGAGCCATTTGAGGGAATGTTTAAACTTTAAAAGCTCCTCGAGTGATGGGGATTAATGGGAATAATGGAATTTGGAGTCGAGTCACTCGCATCCGAATTGCTGGCTTTGAGGAATCGATTCCTGAGGCACATTTTTGTGCTGGTGCTCAGAGGCCAGGGCCCTCCTCGCCTCCCCTGGGATGGAGGAAACCCGTGTTCAGCTGCCCCGAGACAATGCTGGTGCCCAGGGCAGGATTTGCACTTGTCATCGGCTCCTCTGGATTGATTTCCAACCCGGAGCTGGGTTGCTCCAATCCAAGGCTGCTCCTGGACTCCCGGGTCCCCCAGGCCAGGGCAGTGCGTGGCCATTGGGGTCCCCTGCCCAGCGTGGGGCTTTGGGACAGGATCTGGCTCCTGGGGAGGTGCTGATCCCACTTTCCACACGGATCCAGGTGTCCGAGGGTGAGTGCAGGTTCACTGACAGCCCCAACACGTGTTTTGAAAAAAACCACTTAAAGGTTAAACCACAAGCTGCCCAAAAAAAACCCCCAAGCACCCCGTAAATGTGACAGGAACAGCACATCCCTCCCTCCCCGAGCTCCGTGCCGGGGCGTGCTGTGGGTGCTGTGGGACAGTGACATCCCGAGCGCCAGATTCCGGCAAAACCAGCAGATTTTGGGGCATTTCCCCACTGCTGAGCCAACCTCCCACCCCAGCGGGCACGGCTCTGCCCCGGGGTGTCCAGCTTTTTGGGGAGGTGAGATCCCGTGGGAGCGATGGCTCCGGGGCTGAACCGAAGTCCGGGAGCATCCAGCCCTGCTCCTGCGGCTCCCGCTGCTGGGGAGGGGCCGAATCACTGAGGGGCAGGTGATGGTGAGGAGGAAGGCTGCAGTGGGAGCCGGGAGCTGCCCCCGCCTCTGGAAAATGCTGCTGGAGACACGCCAGGAGCTCCTTTACCTGTGGCACAGGGATGGGCGGGGGGCTGAGGGCCAGGGGCTCTGCCCCGCTGCTGACCCGTTCCTTTTCTGCCCCACTGACCGATTCCTGTTCTTTTTCTCCCCCACTGACCAATTTCTGATGCTTTTTTCTCCCCCACTGACCAATTCCTGCCAATTTTCTCCCCGTTGGCCGGCTCCTGCTGCTTTTCTCCCCCACTGACCAATCCCCGCCAGTTTTCTCCCCCGCTGATCGATTTTGCCCTTTTTCTCCCCTGTCAATCGATCCCCACGGCTCTTGCCCCGCCTTGACCGGCTCCTCCCGTTGTTCTCCCCCGTTCGCCGGTTCCTGCCGCTTTCCCCCCCCGCGGAGCCGCGTCCAGCCCCTCCCCGGTCCCTCCATCCCGGCTCCATCCCCGCTCACATCCGGGCTCTCCTTTTCCTCTTCCAGTCTCCTCCCCCACCGTCGGCAAACCCTACAAGTGCAACTACTGCGGCCGGAGCTACAAACAGCAGAGCACGTTGGAGGAGCACAAGGAGCGCTGCCACAGTTACCTCCAGAGCCTCAATCCCGAGCCGCAGGCGCTGCCCGGCCAGCAAGGTCAGTGCCGGGGGGGGCCCGGGGCCCCGATGGCCCCCCTGGATCCGGGCAGGCCGGGAGGCGTCTCCCGGCAGGGTGGGAAATGGGAGCGCGGGGTCGCTTCCCAGCCCCCCGGCTGACGGGGTTGAGTTTTGGGGACGGGGGTTGAGTTCTGGGGAGGTCTTTGCCGAGAAAAGGGGGTGCTGTGGGGGGGGGAGCGCCCCCGGTGCGCTCCGTGCCCCGGATCTGGGGCAGAAGGTGCGATGAGCCTGTGCCAGTCAATGCCACGAACCTGCCGGTGCAGCGTGACCTCCTGGACTCTTCCCGGGTTCCTCTGGATCCCAAAGCCCTGAACCCAAACGCTCCCCAGCCCCAATTTCCAGTGCAAGAACTACCAGGAGCGTTTTCCACGAGCTGTGGTGCCACGAGCTGGGATTCACCCCCGCGGGCGCTGTCCCGGCGGGCACGTGTGGCTCGGGAGCTCCTCGGGAGTTGCAGGCGGGCAGAATTCCCTGGCAGAGAGCCAGAATTGGGGCCTTGCTGGCTCCTCACCCTCCTGGAGTCGGACACAGAGCCGCTGGAGCGCACGGGGAGGTTCCCCGTGCTCAGGGCCGGGTTCCCCGGGAATGTCTGTCCCGCCGGGGCCGAGAACCGGCAGGAGAACTCGAGGGCACTTCGATCCGTTGAAGCAGCTCCTCTTCCCAAAGTGGCAGGAGCGGGCCCGGCCGGACGGAGGAGGGCTGCGGACCGGCTGCCGGCGCTCCCCTGCGACCGACCACCGACGGGGTAAGCTCAGGGTGCGGCAGCCGGTCCGTAGGTCCGTCCGTCCCAGCTGGCAGAGGGCAGGAGCGGCGTATCCGGAGCGCTGCCCGCGGCGTCTCCGGCCCGGGTGGCAGCGTGCCCGTCCCGTCCCGCCGTGCCGGCTGACCCGGGCCTCTCCCTTGTCTCGCCAGGTGAGGAGATGCGGGACCTGGAGATCGTGCCCGATTCCCTGCTCCACCCCTCGGCCGAGCGGCCGACCTTCATCGACCGCCTGGCCAACAGCTTCACCAAACGGAAACGCTCCACGCCGCAGAAATTCGTGGGTAAGGGGACGTGCCCCCACGGGGACCCCCAGACACCAACCCTGCCAGACCCCCCTGGGAACTGAGATCCCCTCCTTGGGCTGGGGTGGGGTTCGCTCCGGCCTCCGCTCTGGGATGGGGTCGGTGTCAGACACGGTGCTGGGAAGAGAAGGGATATGAGGGGGTGTGGGTGGTCATTCCAACCCCAAACCTGCCTGTTCCAACACCACTCTCTAATATGGGGAGGTGGGTGGTATCCCAACCCCAAACCCACCCATTCTGATGCTGCTCTCTGATATAAGGGGGTTATCCCAGCCCCAAACCCACCCATTCTGATGCTGCTCTCTGATATAAGGGGGTCATCCCAGCCCCAAACCCGCCCATTCTCTGATGCTGCTCTCTGATATAAGGGGGTTATCCCAAATCCAAACCCACCCATTCTCTGATGCTGCTCTCTGATATAAGGGGGTCATCCCAGCCCCAAACCCACCCATTCTCTGATGCTGCTCTCTGATATAAGGGGGTCATCCCAGCCCCAAACCCACCCATCCTGATGCTGCTCTCTGATATAAGGGGGTCATCCCAGCCCCAAACCCGCCCGTTCCAACGCCGCTCTCCTCCCGCAGGGGAGAAGCAGATGCGCTTCGCCCTCTCCGAGCTCCCCTTCGACGTGAACTCCAGCTTCGAGAAGGACGTGGAGGTGGTCTCGGCCCACCACCCCCTCGACGCCTCCTACGGCGGCCCCCTGTCCCTGCTGGGGGGGGAGCACCTGCGCTCGCTCCGCCTGCCCCCCACAAACTGCATCTCCGAGGTCACCCCCGTCATCAGCTCCGTCTACACCCAGATCCAGGCGCTGCCGGCGCGGCTGGAGCTGCCGGGGGGCCGGGAGGCCGCCGAGGGCCACGAGGAGGTGCCCGACGGGGTGTCGGTGGTGTTCCGGGCCCGGGAGCCCAGCGGGTCTCCCTCCAACGGCTGCCAGGACTCCACGGACACGGAGAGCATCCACGAGGAGCGGGGCTCGCAGCTGGCGCCCGGGAGCAGCCGGCACAGCCCAGCCTACGCCAAAGAGGAGCCCAAGGGGCCGGAGGGACCCCCGGGCGCCCGGTGCACCCCCAGCTCCGCCAAAGAATCCCTGCGGGTGCTCAACGAGGACGGGGAGCAGCTCCGGGCCTTCAAGTGCGAGCACTGCCGGATCCTCTTCCTGGACCACGTCATGTTCACCATCCACATGGGCTGCCACGGCTTCAGAGACCCTTTCGAGTGCAACATCTGTGGCTACCACAGCCAGGACCGGTACGAGTTCTCCTCCCACATCGTGCGGGGCGAGCACAAAATCGGCTGAACCCCCCCGGGCCCCCCCAGCCCAGCCCACCCCCCTCCTCAGTTCTCCCCCTGTCTCTAGCGCAGCCCCTCCATCCCTAGGGCATGGAACTGTTGGTTTTTCTTTTATACTCCTTTGCACTGACTTTGGCTACAAAAAAGTATTTAAAAAAAAAAATTTTCAATAATTAAAAAAAAAAAAAAAAACAAAAACAAACCACGAACCAACCGGCCCCGCCGAGGGGGAGCCCTTAATCTGCCTTTTTATAAACGGAGTTATTTAAATATTGAATATTAACGGACTTTTTTGTGCTTTCCCCCCACCTCCCGAGCCTCCTTCCGTTATTTATTAAGCTTTTGAGTTTCCCTTTTTATAACTCTCTCGGTTTTTTTACCCAAAGAAAGTCTCATTTGAACTTTTGAGACTGTTCCCCCCTGTCCTGCCCCGTCGGCTCCTCTCCGAGCCCCTTCCTTGGTGCGAGCCCGGCATTGCCCGTCCCCATTCCCGGGCAAAGTAAACCTCAAATTAGGTGCTAAACCCCCACGGGACCCCCCCAGGCCCCAGCCCGACCCCCCCCAGCCCTGAGGGAGCTGCTGCATCCCGAGCTTTGTCTGGGAAACCCCCGGAGTGGGATGCGGGGACCCCCAGGTGCCTTCCCAGCTCCCCCCTCGTGGGGTTCAGAGCCCCCCGACCCCACGTGGGGGTGATGGGGGTCCACATCCGCCCCCAAAATGAAGGATGGATCCATCCCGTTCCTGGGATCTCCTCCTCCTGCTCTTCCTCGGCACAGGCCGGAATCTGCTGCAGGGCAGGACCCCCCTGGGGGCCCCCAGGTCCGGCCCCCCCTCGCTCCCCCAGCATTCCCGGGGCCGGGGGGGTCTCTGTGCTCTCCCGGTGCCCCAGTTCCCACACGGAGCAGCCGGAGCTTCCCCGGACCCCCAGGTTTGGGTCCGACGCCCCCGACACCCCCTTTTCCCCTGGGATGGTCCCGGGGGCAGTTTGCCGGGATCCAGGCGGGTTCCAGGGGCGAGTTCCACTCCCAGTCAGGGACTCGCAGTCCCATGGCTGGGGGGTCTGGAGCAGGGGCCCCCCCGGGATGGGATCCCCCTGGGAGAAGGGATCCGGCAGGGCCAGGGCAGCAGCGAGAACCAAAAATCCCGGGCTGAGCCCCCACCCCTCGGAGCTGGGGACCCCCAACCGCAGCCCCCGTGCCCAGGGGGCCCCCGGCTGCAGCCCCCCCCTCGGTGCTGAGAGCCCCCAGCCCAGCCCAGCCCAGTTCCCCCCGCGGGGGTCCCGCTCCCCCGGCCCAGGATGCATAAAAGGCCCCTCGGGGCCGCCCCGAGGGCGAAACCAAAGCTGTTCCTTTGTACGGACACACACACACCTCAGCAGCGCCGCTGCCCCTCCCGCCTCTCTTGGGGACATTTTCCCGTTTTTGGGGATTTTATCCCTTCTTTTCCCCCTCCTTTTTGCTCTCCGTGACGGCCTCTGGTGGCGGGGGGAGGTGGGGGGTGGCTGAAGGAGGGGGGTTCCCCCCATTCCCAGCCGCCCGTAACGGGGTGCCCACGGCACCCCCCTCCCCCCCCAGCGCCCAAACCAACCCAAAAAAGGGGTTTTTTAATCCAAATCGAAGCTCTGCCGTTTCCAGCCCCTCTTGGGTTGGTTGGTTGTTTTTTTTTCCCCCCCTTTTCCGTTTTCTTTTTTTTTCCCCTGTCGGAGTCTGAAACAAAACTGTAGGAATTTTGTAAAACCTCCAGGTCGCTTTATCCCTGTAAATATCTATTTTTTAATCCGATGGATGAAGAACAAACGAGGATGTGCAATACCCCGCCTCCCCCAGGAGTTTTTTGGTTGTCTCTCGTTAATGGATTCGCTGTTGTCTTTGCTTTGCCCTTTTTTGTGAGGTTTTGACTCGCTTTTGGACACCCCCTGTCCCCCCTCACCCCCCAACCTCCCCCAGGAGCTTTTGTATCTGTAAAATATTGTAATTAATGATTTGTGTAACGAGATCTACTGTAAGTTTTGTACTGTACTGGCTGAGGGTCTGTTATAAATAAACCGGAGTAATTTAATGCCCCCCCCGGTTCCCTGATGTGGGGGGTCGGTGGGGACCCCACAGGGGTTTGGGGGCTCAAAGGACACTGGGGACCCCCAGGAATGGTGTGGGGGGATGACACTGGGGACACCCAGGGCTGTGGGGGGCACATCACTGAGGACCCCCCAGGGATGCGGGGGGAGGACACTGGGGGTCTGCTGGAGGAGTTTGGGGTGGTGACAGGACAGAGGGGACCCCCAGAGATGGGGGGAGGACACTGGGGGTCTCTGGGGATTTGCGATGGTGACGGGACAGTGGGGGCCCTGGGGGGGGACAACACAGGGGATACTGGGGACCCCCCAGGGATGAGGTGAGGATACTGGGGGTCCCGCCATAGGGGTGGGGCAAGCGGGCCCCCCCCTCCAAAGAATGGGAGGGCCCCCCGAACCCCCAGGGCCCCCCCCCGGACTCAATTTCCCGGCGGCCCCCGCGGCGGGCAGGGCTGATGACGTCACACAGCGCGCGAATCTCTTACACCTCGCGTACAGCGGATCCCTCCGCCGTCCCGAGCGAGGAGAAATAGTCCCCGTCCCCGTTCTCCCCCTCCCTCTCCACCGCTCTCCGCATCCCGGCACCGCCTCTGCCCGTCCCGGTGCTTCGGGCGCAGCCCCTGCGAGGCGGCCGGGGGGGAGCCACGGCGGGTCGGGGCGGCGGCGAAGGCGCTTCCGGGCGGAGGGAGCGCATATAAGGGCGGCTGTGCGGCGGCCGCGCCTCTTCCGGCGCCCCCTCAGAGCCGCCATGGTGAGCGCGGCGTGGCCGGGGCGCCGCGAGGGGCTTTGGGGGACCCCGGGGGCGGCGCGGGGCACGTGTGGGGCAGGGGGGACTGAGAGAAGCCTTTTCGGGGGCTTTGGGAGCGCGGGGGGGGGGCATGGGAGGCACAGGGTGGCGGTGGGGAGCGCAGGGAAGCCCATATTGGGCAGGGGGTGCTGGGAGGGGTGGATGGGGCAGGGGATGGAGGGGGCGGAAGGAAACCCCGGGGCCTGTAAGGGGCTGTGGGGGGCATCAGGGGGCTGTGGGGATGGATGGGGCCCGTATGGGCGGGGAGACTGAAGGGATTTATGGGGGGGAAGGGCGTAGGGGGTTTTGGGGCTCAGGAGTAGTGGGGGAGGGTTTGAGGAGGCTTCAGGACCCCTCAGGGTCAGGGGGTGCTGGGGGGGGTTACTGGGAATGGTGGGGGTGTTACGGGGCCTGGAGTGGGTTCCGGGGCTCAAGGCGGTCCCGGGGCTCACCCTCGGCCCTTCCCTCGGGCAGACGAAGAAGAGGAGGAACAACGGGCGGGCGAAGAAGGGCCGCGGGCATGTGCAGCCCATCCGCTGCACCAACTGCGCCCGCTGCGTCCCCAAGGACAAGGCCATCAAGAAGTTCGTCATCAGGAACATCGTGGAGGCCGCGGCCGTCAGGGACATCTCGGAGGCCAGTGTGTTCGACTGTGAGTTGGGGGGGCCTCTGCCCCACCTAAGAGCAGCCCACCCTGCTGCCTCTGCCACCCCAAAACCAGCCCATCACCCCCAAAACAGCCCACCCTGCTGCCTCTGCCACCCCAAAACCAGCCCATCACCCTAAAAACAGCCCACCCTGCTGCCTCTGCCACCCCAAAACCAGCCCATCATCCCCAAAACAGCCCACCCTGCTGCCTCTGCCACCCCAAAACCAGCCCATCACCCCCAAAACAGCCCACCCTGCTGCCTCTGCCACCCCAAAACCAGCCCATCTCACCCCACTCCATCACCCCCAAAACAGCCCACCCTGCTGCCTCTACCACCCCAAAACCAGCTCATCCTGCTCCCCCTGCCCCCTCTAACTGAGCATACCCTGCCTAGGTGGGGCTGTCACCCAAAACCAGCCCACCCCCTGCTCCATCACCCCAAAACCAGCCCCCCCTGCTCCATCACCCCAAAACCAGCCCCCCCTGCTCCCTCTGCACACGCTGCCTGGGGGGGCTGAGGGCTGTGCCCTGGGGGGCTCAGGGGGCTCAGTCCCTGCTCCCCCCAGCCTACGTGCTGCCCAAGCTGTACGTGAAGCTGCACTACTGCGTCAGCTGCGCCATCCACAGCAAGGTGGTCCGGAACCGCTCCCGGGAGGCCCGAAAGGACCGGACACCCCCCCCCCGCTTCCGCCCCGCCGTACGTATGGGGGGGGCCCGGGGGGGCCCGCGGGTCTGTGCCCCCCCAGGGCCCCTAATGCTGATCTCTCTCCGCAGGGTGCAGCCCCCCGACCGCCCCCCAAGCCCATGTGAGGACACTCTGCCCGAACGTGGCCCCGGGACCCCCAAGCTCAGACTCAATAAAGGGTCCTGCTCCGAGCCTGGCTCTGTGTTTTTTGGGGGGGCTCTGGGAATCGGGGGGGGGGTGGGAGGTGTTTGGGGCTTTCTGAGGGGGTCCCACATCCCTTCTTATGGGGGGGGCCTGGGCTCACCCTGTGTGGGGAGGTGGGAGCTGCTCTGACTCTGGCTCTGTGTTTTTGGGGGGGCTGGGGAATGGAGGGAGGGGACGTTGGGGCTTCTGGAGGGACTCCCAGCCCCCTTCTCGTGGGGGAGCCCTGGGGTCACCCCATTTTGGGGGGGATTGCTGCCCACCCTGGAGACCCCCCTTGGGGGAGCTCTGCACACTGGTTCTGTCCAGGTGTGTTTGGGGGACACCTGGGGGGCATCCCCCCTGCATGAGGCAGACTGGGGGGCTGCCCCTGGACTGTGGCCCCAAATGTGGGGAGGGGGACTGCGGGGGTCCCAAATCCTGCCCAGGGCCCAGACCTGCTCTGAGCTGGGGGTGGGGCAGCTCTGACACCCCCACCTGCCCCCTCAGGCGTCCAGACGACCCCCTCCTTTTTTTGGGGGTGTCCAGTGGGGCCAGGCTGTGCCCGGGGTGGTGTGAATGGAGTTGGGGGCACACCGGGGGCTCCGGGGGGGCTGCGGCGGGGTCAGACTTTGCTCCGGGACCGGGGGTGGGGGGGTGGGCACACCTGAGCGGGCGGGGGGGCGGGACGGGGCCGGCCGGGGCTGTGCCCGGCCCGTTTGGGCGGGCGGAGGGTCCCGGTGCCACCGCCCCGGGCGGGTCCCGGGAGGGGCGGGGAGCGGAGCGGGGCCCCCCCCACACCCCCGCCCCGCCGCTGCCCCGCCCGGCCCGGCCCCGATCCCGGCCCGTCCCGCCCCGGCGGCCCCGCGCCAGGTGCATTCCCCCCGCCGCGCCCGGGCACGCGCCGGGGCCCGCGGAGAGGAGCCGCGATGGACCCGGACCGGCCCCGGGACTGGGACCGGCCCCGGGCGCTGCTGCTGCTCCTGGTGCTGCTGCTCCGCGCTCCCGCGCCGGGCTCCGCGCAGGCAGGTGAGCACCGGCACCGGGGGAGCGGCGGCGGGATCGGGCACCGGGGAGAACCGGCGGCTGCCGGAGCGCTCGGCGGGTCCCGGGACGGGCGGCGGGACCGGGAGAGCTCGGGGGTCCCGGCGTCCGCGATTCCGCCGGGGCCGGATCCCGACAATTCCCGCGGCCCCCGCGCTCGCGGGGGCGTCCCGCGATCCCCTGTCCCGGGGGGACCCCCACGGCCCCGGGGGGACGGGGACCGGCAAAGCCCCCCAGGGTTGCGGCTCCGGCGGGGTCGGGGCTCGGTCCCCCCTTCCCGGGGGTCTGTCCCGGGCTCGGGGCCCCTCCGGGCAGAGGCACCTGTGCCCCCCGCAGCTGCCCGGGCTAATTTTAGGCTGCGGGGCCGGGACCCGCCGATGCCTCCGGGATCCGGCCGGGGCAGGGCGGGACCCCAGAGGGGGGGAGACCCCTCGGGAGGGGACCCCGTCCCTGCCCGCTCCGGCCCCCCCGCACCCCCCGCACCCCGGAAGGGCCGGATCCGCCCGGGAGTTGTTTTTCAGTCCCCAAAGGAAAAACACCGAGGGCTGGACGCGCAGGTGGGGCCGGCGCGTCACCCCACAGGCCGGGGGGTGCTCTGGTGCGGGGGGCGTGCGGGGGTCGCGCCCGACCCCTCGGTGTCCCCCCTGCTCCGTGTGCCACCGGAGACGCCTCGGGGGTGCCACCCAGGGGGTCCGGATCACACGGGGGGCTCCCACCCCGAGAGGGAACAGTGGGGGGCCCGGGGGCACCACGGGGAGCGGGAGCAGCGCTGCTCCCCCCAAACCCTCGTCCCCATCCTCTCTCAGAGCCCCCTTTGTTTGGGGCCGGGCCCGGCGCACACAGACCCCTTTGTGCCGCCGCCGGCGGGGCCGAGGGCAGGAGGTCGGGTCTGGCCCCCCCTTCCCGGCCGGGTCCCCCCGGTGCTATTCCTGGCGGCGGGGGCCGGGGGGCCGCGGTGGCACGCGGCTGATAGCGGGGACGTGCCGGAGCTGCCAGCGAGGCCCCGCGCTGATAACACCCGGCCACGACGCCGCCGCGGCGCCCGGGGGGGCCCGGCCTCGCCCCCCACCACCCCCTGGGCAGGTGCACCCCGGGGGTCGGGCACCGGCAGCCCCTCGTGCCCGGGGGGGTCAGGTCGGACTGGTTGAGCAGCCGTTAATGATTCACCACGTTGCCCAAACACACCGAGCGTTCCCAGCCACGAGGGTCCAGGGAGGGGCTGGATCCTGCCCCGCCGGCATCCTGGAGAACCCCCAGGCGGGTCCCAGCTGCCCCCCCCCTCGCCCCCCGTGTTTCACGGGGATCCCACTCCCCCCGCTTTGGGCCCCGCTGTGCCCATCGCCGGGGCGTCGAGGCTGGGGGCCGCGCTCGACACAGCTGGGACCTTTTTATAGCCCCTTTCCCTGTTAAAATAGCTCCGGCCGAGGCGGGGGGAGCGCGAGGGGGGGGCTGCAGGCCCCGCGCCCCTTCCCGTTCATGCACCGAGCTGCCCGTTCTCTGCAGCCGCCTCCGGAGGGGTCTCGGGGCCGGACAAAGCTGCCTTTTACCCACCGCGGCCCCCCCGCGCCGGGGCCGTGAGTCACGTCTGCTGGGCCGGGGGGGGCCCCGCACCCCGCTGTGCCCCGGGGGTACCGGTTTCGGGGGGCTCGGCCTCCCCCCGCCCGCCCGCCACAATCGCCCCTTTGTGCGGTGGCGGGGAGGGGGCGCGTCCTTCCCCGCGCACAAAGGGGGCCCTGTGCGCCCACGCGGGGGGGACGGGGCCCTTCACCCCGGGGGGACCCCCCGCCCCCTGCGCTCGGGGGTGTCCGGGGGGCTCGGGCGTCGGGGCGGGTGGGTCGGGCCGGGCCGGGGCCGAAGTCCGGGCGGGGTGTGCCGGGCGTGGGGGGGCCGTGCCCGCGGCACCCGCCTTGCGCAACCCTTGCCCGGCCGGTTCGGGCACCGCGCAGGGGTGGGGAGGGGAGGGTGGGGGAGCACCCGTCACCCCCCCCCGGGCACTGCCACCCCCACGGCGGGGACAGAGCTGGGGCAGGGCTTTGGGGGGCACAGGGATGGCACAGGGGGAGCGTGGGGGGGACACCATGGAGGGGACAGGGATACCACAGGGAGGGGATGGGGACACGTGGCAGGGACACCATGGGGGTGACCAGGACACTTTGGGGGCACCAGCGTGGCCAGTGCTGGGGGGACACGTCATGCAGGGGACACTGTGGGAGGTGGGGGCGTGGACGTGGCCAGCACAGGACAGAGACAAGAGTGTTGATGAGGAGACAGAGCCACTGAGGAGGGGACGTGGCCATTGGGGGGGGGACACGGCCACCATGAGTGGCACGGCCACCAAGGGGAGGATGTGGCCAGCGTGGAGGGGACGGGGACCCCATGGGGGACACGGCTGTGGCCATGGAGGGGGGGCCGTGGCCGGCCCCGGGGGGCTGTGCTGGCAGTGGGGACAGGGTGCTGTGCCCACAGTGTGTGCGGGGACCCTGAACGGGCTGAGCGTGACGGGGGACGCGCAGCACCAGTACCAGACCCTGCACAAGATGTACAACAACTGCGAGATCGTGATGGGCAACCTGGAGATCGTCCTCATCGACCACGCGCAGGACCTCTCCTTCCTGCAGGTGAGCTGGGGGGGACTCGGGGGACACGGGGGGGGGGTGCACCCAGCAGGCTGACCCCCCGTGCCCACAGACCATCCGGGAGGTGACGGGCTACATCCTGATCGCCATGAACGTCTTCGCGTCGCTGCCGCTGCAGAACCTGCGCGTCATCCGCGGGACCCAGTTCTACGAGGAGAAGTTCGCCCTCTTCGTGCTGCTCAACTACAACCCCAACGCCACCCACGCCCTGCGCCACCTCGGCCTCAACCAGCTCACAGGTGGGTCCCCCGGGCACCCAGCCCGGAGCGGTGCCACCCTGCCGTGGTCCCCAGCCCAGCGTGGTGCCCGTTCCCAGCAGGTCCCCATCCCAGAGTGTTTCCGTCCCCATGTACAGCTGTGCCAACCCCCTGTGCCCCCCAGTGGTCCCCGTTGTGGGTCAGTGCCACTCCCCCCGTGCCCCCCGTGCTGTCCCCATCCCAGGGTGACAGTGTCCCCTGGAGCGGGTCCGACCCCCGTGGTCCCTGTGCTGGAGCTGTGCCATCCCCTGTGCCAGCCGTGGTGCTGGGCAGGTCCAGGGGGGTCGGTGCCCCCGTCACACCCCCTGCCCCCCCCAGAGATCCTGGCTGGCGGCGTCTACATCGAGAAGAACGCGCAGCTGTGCCACGTGGACACGGTGGAGTGGAGGGACATCATGAGGGACACCCGCCAGGAGCCCATCGTGAGGGACAACGGCAAGGCCTGTGCGTGGGGGGCCACGGGGGGGCTGGGGGTGGGGATGCCCTGGCTTTGGGGGTGACCCCCCGCGCTCTCCCGCAGGTGCCCCGTGCCACGAGAGCTGCGGCGGGCACTGCTGGGGGCCCGGCCCCGAGGACTGCCAGAAACGTGGGTACCGGGGGCTGGGGGGGCCGAGGGGGCTGGGCCGGACCCCCTCGCCTCCCGCTGACCCCCCCCCTCCCCGCAGTGACGAAGACCATCTGTGCCCCCCAGTGCAACGGGCGCTGCTTCGGGCGGGCGCCCAACGAGTGCTGCCACGAGGAGTGTGCGGGGGGCTGCACCGGCCCCCTCCGCACCCACTGCTTCGTACGTGCCCGCGGGCCCCGGGGGCAGGGGAGGCTTTGCCTGTCTGTGCACTGGCACCCCCGTGTCCATCCATCCTCCCCCCCGTCCCCCCACCCGTCCGTGTGTCCGTCCGTCCATCCGTGTGTCCGTCCATCCGCAGGCCTGCCGGCACTTCAACGACAGCGGGGAGTGTGTCCCGCTGTGCCCCCAGCCCCTCATCTACAACAAGCTGACCTTCCAGCTGGAGCCCAACCCCGACACCAAGTACCAGTACGGGGGCGTCTGCGTCCGGGAATGCCCCCGTGAGTCGGGATTTGGGGTCCCGGGGGGGCCGGGGGGCCGGGGGGGGCCGGGCTCTGACCGCGAGGGTCTCCCCACAGACAACTTCGTGGTGGACCAGAGCTCCTGCGTCCGCGCCTGCCCCAACGACAAGATGGAGGTGGAGAAGAACGGGCTGAAGATGTGCGAGCCCTGTGGGGGGCTGTGCCCCAAGGGTACGGGGCTGGGGGGGCCCGAGGGGGCCGGGGGCCGCGGGACCACCCCTCACCCTCCCCGCGTCCCACAGCCTGCGAGGGCACCGGCGCCGGCAGCAAGTACCAGACCGTGGACTCCAGCAACATCGACACCTTCATCAACTGCACCAAGATCCTGGGCAACCTGGACTTCCTCATCACGGGCCTGGAGGGGTGAGGGCCGGGCACTGGGGGGCCGGGGGGATGCAGCCCCCAGCCTGGCTGACGGCTCTGGCCCCACAGGGATCCCTGGCGCAACATCTCGGCGCTGGACCCCGAGAAGCTGAACGTGTTCCGGACGGTGCGGGAGATCACGGGTGAGCGGCGGGGCTGGGGGACGCCGGGACCACCCTTGGGCCCCCCGGGGCCACCGTGACACCCCTCTTCCCTCCCGCAGGGTACCTGAACATCCAGTCCTGGCCCAAGCACATGCAAAACTTCAGCGTCTTCTCCAACCTGGAGACCATCGGCGGACGGAGCCTCTACAAGTGAGGACCCCCTTCCGTGTGTGTCCTGCATCCCCCCTCAGCCCCGATCCCTGCGTCCACCTGTCATCCCCCATCCCTGCATCCCTTGTCCCTGAGTCCCCTCAATGTCCCACATCCCTGCCCATCCCTGCACTCTCCCATCTCCCCGGATTCCCTCAGGGTGGTCCTTGCCCTCCCCACTCCCAGAGCATCCCCTCGCCCCCAGAGCATCCCCCCGGCTCCCAGAGCACCCCCCTGGCTCCCAGAGCATCCCCCTGGCTCCCAGAGCATCCCCCCCGGCTCCCAGAGCATCCCCCTGGCTCCCAGAGCATCCCCCCCGGCTCCCAGAGCATCCCCTCACCCCCAGAGCATCCCCCCCGGCTCCCAGAGCATCCCACTGCTCCTGGAGCACCTCCCGAGTATCCCCCCGGCTCTTGGCGTGTCCCCTGACTCCCAGAGCCCCCTTCTCCGGGACCCCCGCCCTGACCCCCCCTCCCCGCAGCCGGGGCTTCTCTCTGCTGATCATGAAGAACGAGAACGTGACGTCGCTGGGGCTGCGCTCGCTGCGGGAGGTGAGCGCGGGCCGCGTGTACATCACCGAGAACCGGCGGCTCTGCTTCCTGCACACCGTGCACTGGGCTGCGCTGAGCCGCTCCCGCGCCGACCTCGACATCCGCAACAACAGACCCCGCAGCAAGTGCCGTGCGTGGGCCGGGCTGGGGAGGGGGCGTGGGACCCCCCGGGACCCCCCGGGACCCCCCACGCCGAGCCCCCCGTCCCTCTGGGGCGCGGGGATGCCGCGCTCTCCGCTGAGCCCCCCCGTCCCTCTGAGGCGTCGGGACCCCCAGAGCCTGCTCTGAGCCCCCTCTTCCCCCCACAGAGCAAGAGGGGAAGGTGTGTGACCCGCTGTGCTCGGCCGAGGGCTGCTGGGGGCCCGGCCCCGGGCAGTGCCTGTCCTGCCGCCACTACAGCCGGCGCGGGGTCTGCGTGCCCACCTGCCGCTTCACCCACGGGTCAGGGGGCACGGGGGGCCGGGGGCGGCTGGCCCTGCGAGGGCACCGGGCTGGGGGCGTGGGGTGGGCACCGGAGGGAGATCAGCCCCAGGGTGGGCACGGGGTGGGATGGACCCCGGAGTGGGCAGCGGGGCCGGCACCGGGCTGGGATGGGCACGGGGGAGGTTTACCTGGGGTGGGATGGGCGCTGGGGGTGGGCTCCCGGGGTGGGATGGGAGCTGGGATGGACTCCAGGGTGGGACAGACACTGGCAGGGGCTCCCGGGGTGGGTGGGTGACCCTGCCCTGTGCCCGCAGGGAGAGCCGGGAGTTCTCCCAGGACGGCGAGTGCTTCGAGTGCCACCCCGAGTGCGAGCGCATCGAGGGCGGCGTCACCTGCAACGGCTCGGTACGGCCCGGCCGGGGGGGCACGGGGACCCCCCCACACCCCGGGGGTCCTCACACCGTGTCCCCCCAGGGCGCCGACACCTGCACCCGCTGTGCCCACTATCGCGACGGGCCCCACTGCGTGGAGAGATGTCCCGACGGCGTCCTGGGCGAGCGCGGCCCCATCTACAAGTTCCCCGACGGCAGCCGCGAGTGCCGGCCCTGCCACGAGAACTGCACCCGCGGGTGTGCGGGGCGGGGGGCGCGGAGGGGGGGCTGGGACCCCGCAGGGGGAGGGTGGGGGGCCCAGGAGCCCCTGCCCGGCCAGAGGTGCTCCCGCCCCGGCTCAGCCCCGGCTCCATCCCCGCAGGTGTCTGGGGCCGCTGCTGCGGGACTGCCTGGGGGACGCCCTGCCCGTGTCCAGGTATCGTGGGCGGGGGGCTGAGGGGACCCTGGGGGGCTGCCAGGCCATCACCTGCCCTGCCGTGCTGGGCCATGCCCTGCCCTGCCCTTCCGGGGGGATCGTGCCGGGAACTGAGCCCCGGGAGCTGAGCCCCAGGAGCTGAGCCCTGGGAACTGAGCCCTGGGAGCTGAGCACCGGGAGCTGAGCCCTGGGAGCTGAGCCCCGGGAGCTGAGCCCCAGGAGCTGAGCCCTGGGAACTGAGCCCCGGGAGCTGAGCCCCAGGAGCTGAGCCCTGGGAACTGAGCCCCGGGAGCTGAGCCCCAGGAGCTGAGCCTCGGCCTCCTCCCGCGGCCAGAAAGGCGCCGACGCTGATCGCGGTGATGGTGGTCGGGGGGCTCTTCCTCTCCTGCTCCATCATCCTCCTCGCGCTGCTCTACTGGCGGGGAAAGAAGATCCAGAAGAAACGGGCGATGCGGCGCTACCTGGAGAGGGGAGAGGTGAGCTGGGGGATCCCGCCCCTTGGGGGGCTGCGACGGAGCTGGGGGGAGCCCTGAGGCTGTGGGGAGGGGGCTCGACAGTGGGAAGGGTGTGGGACCCGTCCTTGGCCGTTCCCATCTCCGTGCCTGTCTGTAGCCGTTGCTGTCCCTCTCCAGCCCCAGCCCCGTCCATCTCCATCCACCTGCATCCCAGATCTCCACCTCTGTTTCCATCCCAATCACGCTCCATCCTCATCCTGCTCCATCCCCATTCCCATTCCCATCTCCCACCCGGCAGAGCCTGGAGCCGCTGGATCCCAGTGAAAAGGCCAACAAGGTGCTGGCCCGAATCTTCAAGGAGACGGAGCTGAAGCGGCTGAAGGTTCTGGGCTCCGGCGTCTTCGGCACCGTGCACAAGGTGAGAGGGAGGCTCCGTGTGAGCCAGGGCTGTACACGGCACCACCGGGACATCCCATCCCATCCCACCTCCTCCCATCCCTTCCCATCCCACCTCCTCCCATCCCTTCCCATCCCACCTCCTCCCATCCCTTCCCATCCCACCTCCTCCCATCCCATCCTATCCCATCCCACCTCATCCCATCCCTTCCCATCCCATCCCATCCCATCCCACCTCCTCCCATCCCTTCCCATCCCATCCTATCCCATCCCACCCCACCTCCTCCCATCCCATCCCATCCCATGCCATCAGGGCATCTGGATCCCAGATGGGGACTCCATCAAGATCCCAGTGAGCATCAAGGTGATCCAGGACTGGAGTGGGCAGCAGTCCTTCCACGCCGTCACCGACGTGAGTCCGGGAGGTGCCGGGGGTGTTCCCGGGGGTGTTCCCGGGGGAGGCCCCGTGGGCGGGGGGCTCGGCAGTGGCTCACCCTGTCCCCCCCAGCACATGCTGGCCATCGGCAGCCTGGACCACTCGTACATCGTGCGGCTGCTGGGGATCTGCCCCGGGCCGCAGCTCCAGCTGGTGACGCAGCTCCTGCCCCTCGGCTCCGTCCTGGAGTACGTGCGCAAGAACCGCGACTCCATCAGCCCCCAGCTGCTGCTCAACTGGTGCGTCCAGGTGGCCAAGGTGAGTCCCCGCGGTGGGCCGGGGGTCCTTCCGGTCCTCCCCGGTGCCGCTGGAGCCCCCGCTGTGTCCCCCCCTCGCCCAGGGCATGTACTACCTGGAGGAGCACCGCATGGTCCACCGGAACCTGGCCGCCCGCAACGTGCTGCTCAAGTCCCCCAGCCAGGTGCAGGTGGCCGATTTCGGCATCGCCGACCTGCTCTACCCCGACGACAAGAAGTATTTCTACAACGAGGTCAAGGTGGGGCCCGGCAGGGACCCCCCGTCCCCCTCTGTGCCGTTGGGCACCCCAGGACCCCCTGCGTCCCCTCCTCCCCCTGTCCTCTGTTCCTCAGGGTGTCCCCCCCCTTGTCCCCGCGTTCCAAACCCCCACCCACGCCCCCCACTCGCCCCTTTTCCTGGCAGACGCCCATCAAGTGGATGGCACTGGAGAGCATCCACTTCGGGAAGTACACGCACCAGAGCGACGTCTGGAGCTACGGTGAGCGCAGCCCCCCCGCGGGCCCCCCCGGCGGGTCCCCCCACGCTCACGGGGACTGTCCCCGTGCCAGGCGTGACGCTGTGGGAGATGATGACCTTCGGCTCCGAGCCCTACGCCGGGATCCGCCTGGCAGAGGTGCCCGACCTGCTGGAGAAGGGCGAGCGGCTCTCGCAGCCCCAGATCTGCACCATCGACGTCTACATGGTGATGGTGAAATGTGAGTGGGGCCGCCCCCGGGGGTCCTGCCGCTGGCCCCGGAGCCGGCCCCGCTCCCAGGAGGGTCCTGCTCCTGCCCTCCTGCCCCGCTCTCAGCCCCCACCGTCCCCCCAGGCTGGATGATCGACGAGAACATCCGTCCCACCTTCAAGGAGCTGGCGAACGAGTTCACCCGCATGGCCCGGGACCCCCCGCGCTACCTGGTGATCAAGGTGAGCGCGGCCCCCCTGAGACCCCCGGCCCCCCATCCCCGCAGCCTTGACCCGGCCCCCCTGAGCCCCCCCAGGTCCCCCATCCCCGCAGCCCTGACCTGGCCCCCTGAGCCCCCCCGGCCCCCCATCCCACAGCCCTGACCCGGCCTCTCCTGCAGCAGGAGAGCGGGGCCGTGCCCCCCGCCGAGCCCCCCACCCTCAGTGACAAGGAGCTGGACGACATGGAGACGCTGGAGCTGGACGAGGAGGAGGAGCTGGACGTCTCCTTCGGCCCCACCACCGGGCTGTACCCACAGCGCCCGCGGGGCAGCTGCGCCCGGGTGAGACCCCCGTCCCCCCTCTCCGGGTGTGGGGATGCCGGGGCTGTGTCCTGGGATGTGACACGGGGGCCGGGATGTGGCACAGGGCAGGGAAGGGGCACGGGGCCTGGGATGTGTCCCAGAATGTGACACAGGGTCCCAGGACGTGGTACGAGGTCTCCCAGCCCCAAACCCTCCCATGGGGGTGGGATATGGAGCCCACCCCCGCAGTGCCACCCCCCTACATCGTCCCCTCCCTGCCCTGTCGGGCCCCCACGCCCTGTTCCCGCAGTGGGGCGGGGGGTCCAGCCTCTGTGTCCCCCTTGCTGGGTGCCAACCCCCCTGTCCCCGCAGAGCCCCAGCCTGCTCAGCCCCCCCGCCGGATACATCCCCATGAACCAGCCCGGCCTCGGCAGCACCCGCCTGGTACCGGGGGGTCGGGGGGCGAGGAGTCAAGGGGGGGCTCGGGGGGTTGGCCAGGGTGCAGGGGGGCCGTGGGGTGCCAGGGCAGGGCATGCAAAGGGGTGACAACGGGAGGGGAAGCCGTGGCTGTGGGATGGCAGGGAGGGGGAGTTTGGGTCCCCCCACTCAGCCCCATGTCCCACAGGGCAGGGGGAGGTGTCAGGTCCAGAGAGGTCCCCCCTCACCCCCGTGTCGCCCAGGGCGGGGGGTCCCGGGGCAGGGGTGGGTTGGGGTCCGCAGGGCCCCCCCTCACCCCCGTGTCCCCCAGGGCGGGGGGTCGCGGCCCCTGCGGCGCAGCCGTCAGGAGTCCCTGGGCCGGACGGTGTCGGAGTCGTCGGAGGGTCGCGGCACCGCCTCGGAGCTGGACCTGGGGGAGGGCGGGTCCCTGTCCGGGAGCCTCTGTCGCAGCCTCCGCTCGCGGGGGGACAGCGCGTACCTGTCCCAGCGGGAGAGCTTCCCCCCCCCGCCCCCCAGCTCCGAGGGCAGCGAGGAGGACCCCAACGGATACGTGACCCCCAACTGCGCCCAGCGGGGTGAGGGGCGCGGCCCTGGGGGTGTCCTTAGGGGTGGGGGGCCCGTCCTTGTGGAGGGGTCCCATTCCATTGGGGCAGGTCTGGGGGCTCCCCCATCATGGGGGTGCAGGGAGCCCGTCCCTGGGGGGGTTCCATCCCTGCAGGGGTTGGGATTCAGGGGCTGGGGGGCTCCTGTGGCTGGGGGGGGGCATCCCATTCCCAAGGATCGAGGGGGCCCATCCCCAGTATTGGGGGTGGAGGGACCCATCCCTGCACGGTGGGGGTGAGGGTTGTGGGGTGGGATGAGCCCAGATGAGACCCCCCCAGACTCGGTGGGCAGGTCCTGTGGGCAGAAGGGGGGGCCTGGGAGGGCCGGGGGGGCCCCGCCGGTGTCTCACCCCCCCCTCACAGATCCAGACCCTGCCGGGGGCTCGGTGCCGGAGCCGGAGGAGGAGGAGTACGAGTACATGAACCGCCGGCCCGGGGGCGCCCCGGGAGCCCCCCAGCCCCGGCCGGCCTCGCTGGAGGAGCTGGGCTACGAGTACATGGAGGTGGGCTCAGAGCCGGGGGGGCCCCCGGGTGCCCCCCCGGGCCGGGGCGGGCAGGACGAGGAGGACTATGAGTACATGAACAAGCAGCCGCGGCTGAGCCGCTCGCTGGGCAGCGTGTCCGGGGGGCCGGGACCCCGCCCCGAGGGCAGCCCCCCCCGCCACGACGGCTACACCGACATGCGCCCGGGGGAGACCCCCGCGCCCCCCGCCCCGGAGGAGGAGCAGGGCTACGAGGAGATGGAGGCCGTGGTGACCCCGCGCTGCCCCGGCTGCCGCGGGCCCCCCACCCCCTGCATGAAGCCCCTGCGCAGCCTGGAGGCCTCGGACTGTGCCTTCGACAACCCCGACTATTGGCACAGCCGCCTCTTCGCCAAGGCCGATGCCCAGCGGACGTAGGGGACCCCCCCCGGCCGCCCCCGGGCCCCCCCCGGGCTACTCACACTGGATATGAAGGATCCCCCCCGGGGGGTGAACCCCGGCGAAAGGTGGGCGGGGACCGGGGGGGTCTCAGCCCGGTCTGGGGGGCACCTGCCCCCTCCCACCCTTTGCAGGGTCTTTTTTTGAGCGTGCGAGGCTGGGGGAGCTAATCCTGGGCCCCTCGAGGTGGTGGGGAGGGGGCAGCCCAGACCCCCTGAAGAGGGGGTCGGTGGGGGTCCGGACCCCTGGGTCCCCCTCCCACCATGCCCGGGGGGTGTCCCCCGGCTGCTCCCCCCAGCTGAAGGTGCTCCCCGTGTGCTGGGGGTCCCTGTGGGGCCGGGGGGGAGCAGCAGACGAGGTCAGACAGGATTTCTGAAGGACCCCAGACTCATTTTCGGGTTTCCCCATTCCCTGCTGGAACCGGAGTGAAGGTTTGGAGGTGTCTCTCCAACCCCCCACCCCCGCGGGGGCACCTCGAGGAGTGTCCCGCGGCCGGGGGAGGAGAGCACCCACTGCCCGGGGTGAGGGGGGTCGGCACGGCCGCCCCCTGCCCCGCTCCGGGCGGGGAGACCCCGGGAATCCCTTTCCGTGGTGCTTTTCCCGGTCTCTCGGGGGCTGCCCGGGGTTGGGGGGGTCAGCCCGGACCCCCCCGCTCAGGGATCGCCCCCGGCGTCGAGGGGGGCGAGACGGGGCTGAATAAAGACAAAAGGGAATTTCAACACCAGAGTCGGTCCTGCGGCTCGGGGGGGTCGGGGAGGGGACACCGGGCAGGGGGGGAGCATAGGGGGGACAACAGACCGGGGCCCGGGGGCTGCGGCGGGGCCACGGGGCTGGGGGCGGTGAGTGGGACCGGGGGTCAGGGGTCGGGGGCACCGACAGCCTCGGGAGGGACCGGCCCCGGGGGGGTCACGGTGGCGGTGTTGGGGGGTCGGGGGGAGGACACGGGAGCGGGAGCTGCTGCGAGAGAGCGGTGATGGGGCTGGTAACGGGGACAGGGACCGGGGGCACCGACAGCCTCGGGCAGGGACCGGCACCGGTGGGGTCGCGATGCCCTTCGCCTACATCCCCCATCACCCCTCGCGCTCCACTTCCGCCGCGATTCCCCCTCCTCCTCTCGCGAGAGCCGCGCTCTGCGCCGGGAGTTGTAGTCCTGGGGCGGAGAAGGCCCACCCAGGACTCTGCGCGCGGCGGCGCGGGCGCTGCCGGGAGTTGTAGTCCGAGGGGGCGTGGAGGACTCGCGTTCCCAGCGTGCCCCGCGCGGAGCCCGCGCTCTGCCCTGCTCGCGCCTCGGGCTCGCGGTCCCGGGGGCTCCTCGGCGGCGGCGGCGGCGGCGGCGGGCGGGGGGCTCGACCAGGCCCGGGGGGCTCGACCAGGCCCGGGGGGCTCCGGGGGAGGCTCGGGCTCGGGGGGGGGGCTCCCACCATGTCGGGCGAGGAGGAGGCGGCCGAGCTCACCATCGCCGAGGACCTGGTGGTGACCAAGTACAAGATGGGGGGGGACATCGCCAACCGTGAGTGCGGGGCCCGGGGCGGGGGGGCGGCGGGGCGGGCGGGGGGCGGCTCCGGTGAGGGGCGGGGGGTCGGCGAGGGCCGGCCCCCCCCACGGTCTGAGCCCCCCCGGGCCGGCCCCTCTCGCCGGTGAGGGGGGGGGTCGGCGCGGCCGCGGGTGGGGCCCCCCGTTCCACCCCCCGGTACTCGGGACCCCGCCGGGCCCCGGCCCCGCGCGGCCGCCGCAGCCGGCACGTGGTACCGCGCCCCACGTGCACCGGCGGCGCGGGGGGTGCGGGGCCGGGCCTGTCCCCCCGCCCCCTCCGTCCCGCGCCGGGACACGGAGGGACCCCCCCGCTCCCCCCGGGCTGCCCCGCGCCGCCCTTTTGTTCGGGGCTCTGACCCCCCCCCAGGGCCGGGGGGCAGGGGGGTCCCGCGGTGGTGGCGGGGATGGGATCGGAGATGGGGGAGCTCCGGGGGGGGCCCTGCCCTGGCCTAGGGGGGTCCTGCCCCGGGAATGGGGGTGGGGGCCGCCCCAGGAATGCGGTTCCTACCCCAGACCGGGGGTCCGGCCCCGGGAATGCCGTTCCTGCCCCTGCTCGGGGGTCGTGCCCCTGCTCGGGGGTCCTGCCCCTACTCGGGGGTCCTGCCCCGGGCCAGGCTGTGCCCCCCCGGGCTCTGCCCACCCCCCCGCCTTGTTCCCTTTCCCCTGTTATTTTTTAAGCCCTCCCCGCTGTCGCGGGTGCCCCGCGGAGGGTGACAGCTGTTAGAGCCGCCCCGACCGGTTCCGTGGGGCTCCCGGGTGTCCCACCCCGGCTCCTGCTGACTCCAGAGCTTCCCTCGGACTCCTGCCGCTGTCCTGGGAGGCAGCCCGGGCCGGGAGCGGGGATGCAGATTCCCTTCGGGAAGGGAGGTCGCCGCCGCTTTGGCTCCCTCGGTCTGCTGGGCAAACTGGAAGTTTGGCCACCTCCCTTCCCGGGGGGAAAGGCAGCTCCACACGGGTTCTTCTCCCTTGGGAAGAGCAAACACACAAGCGTGGCAAAAAAAACTTCCAACTACCTCGAGTTCTTGCCAGAGCAAGGGGCTTTTAGAGCTATAAAGTGCTTTAACTCCCTAAGGAAACCCTGGGAAGGGCAGGGCACAGTCGGGAGTGTTCCTGGGCAGTGCTGTCAGCTGTCCCTGCTCCTCGGATCCCTTGGAATGCTCCATTTATCTGCTTCCCTGTTTGTTTTATTTCTTCTCCGTGTTCTGCCAGCCACAACCGGCTCCTATCGGAGTGTTATCTGTGCTCTGAAATATTCCAAACTTTCCCATGGAAGGGTGACTGGAGGGGGCTGAAATTTGATTTGTCGCGCAGGTGAAAGACCCACCTGTCCCCTCAGCCCTTCCAAGGATTCCTGGGAATTCCAAGAAAGCACATTTTCCCCCCTGTGGGACTCCCCCTAAACAGCCTCTTGTACAAACAACGTGATCACAGGACGAGGGGAGACTTTGAGGAGATATCCGGGGATCCCAGGAAACTTTGGGATCAGTGCTGTGGCTCCCTGGGGAGTGTCCCAGGTGGAGGGAGAAGGAGGGAAGGGGCCCTGGACCCCCCTTTCCCACAGTTTGTCCCTAAAGCACAAGGCAGGCCGGCATTCCCAGCGGATCCAGACAGGACTCACAGGGACTCAAATATTCCCAAAACTTCCTGTAAGCCCAGCACAGAGCTGGGCGTGGGGAGTTCCTGGTGCCAGGCTGGGCCAGGAGCACGTGGATTCCTTGGAAAACAGGGACTCATGGAGTGGGTGCCTGACTGGGTCTGTCTCCGGCCCCGCACGTCCGCAGCGCCTTTGATGTCTCCCAGCAATTCCCAAACCTGTTTCTGGAGCTCTGACTTCTCCCAAAGGAATGTGGGGCTCCTGCTTCCCGCTGGGTCTCAGAGGTGCTTCACCTGTGCAGCCCCGTGGGAACATTCCCAAAGGTTAAGGTGGGATTTGTGCCTCTCCGGGGTCATTTTTAGTCAAGGTCCGAGTCTGGAATCTTGTTTTGTCCTGGGCACAGTGAGGTTTTCCTGTCACAGCGCCGTGAGGGGGACGTTGGTGTTGGGTTTGGGGCTGTTCATCCCTGAGGGGCTCAGGGTGTCCTTTGGAATCCAGGGGTCCTTCGTGCCGTGGTGGAGGCGGCGAATCCCGGAGCGTCGGTTCTCTGCCTGTGCGAGAAGGGGGATGCCATGATCATGGAGGAGACCGGGAAGATCTTCAAGAAGGAAAAGGAAATGAAGAAAGGTGAGGCTGCTCCGGGGACGTCCCGTGGTCCTCGTTCCCGCCGGGTGTCCGCTGGGAATGGGCAGGAGCACGGGAAGTGCTCCTGGGGGCCGATGGGTGTCAGGGATATTTTGCTGTTCCCAGGAAGGCAGTGTTAGCCCAAATCCTCCTGCCTGCCCTCCTGGCAGTGTCACTGGTGCTCCGCAGCTTCCCATTTCAGCAGACCCAGTTACCCCCTGGAAATGGGAATTACTGGGGAGAGTCACTCGGCACCGTGGGGGTTGTGACGCTGACATGCATCACTGAGAGCTCCCTGGTCCGTGTCCTGGGTGCTGGAGGTCCTGAAAATAGGCTTAGATGGGATATTGGGAAGGAATTCCTCCCTGGGAGGGTGGGCAGGCCCTGGCACAGGTTGCCCAGAGAAGCTGTGGCTGCCCCTGGATCCCTGGAAGTGTCCAAGGCCAGGCTGGACAGGGCTTGGAGCAACCTGGGCTGGTGGAAGGTGTCCCTGCCTGTGGCTTTGAGATCCCTCCAAACCCAGACCACTCCTTGACTCCAGGGTTGTGTTTCTCCCTCTCTAGGAATTGCCTTCCCGACGAGTATATCCGTAAATAACTGTGTGTGTCACTTCTCCCCGCTGAAGAGTGACCAGGATTACATCCTCAAAGACGGAGATCTGGTCAAAATGTGAGTGCCTGGGGCGTGTTCCCTCCTCTGGTCCTGCTCCCTGCTAAATGCTTCCCAGAATCCCGGGATGGTTTGGGTTGGAAGGACCTTAGAGATCATCCCCTTCCCCCCGCCACGGGCAGGGATGCACCAGCCCAGGTTAATTACTGCGCCGCTAATTAAAGACTGATATCGAGTCTGGAGCAGCGCCTGGAGCGCTCTCCCATCTGCTGCTGCCTCTGGAATCACCCCTGGGCCCCGCCTGGAATTCCCTTTCCTTTGTGTTGCAGCGACCTGGGAGTGCACGTGGACGGGTTCATCGGGAACGTGGCCCACACCTTCGTCATCGGCGCCTCCAAGGTGGGTTTGTCCTCGGGGGGTGTCTCCGGCCGCCCCTCCACGTGTGGCATCCCAGAAATCATCTCGGGGGGGTCTCTGAATCCAAGGGGCTCTCTGGGGAGGAGGCAGCACCGGGAGCCTTGGAGAGGCAGTCCCTGCTGCCCGGTTGTGCTGCTGCAATGCCCCAGGAGGGGTGTCCCCCACCCCAAAATCAGTTCTTGCTCCCCACTTTTCCTGCAGCACAGACGTTCCTTGCTGGGGGCTGGTGTTGGTGGGACACTGGGATTTGGCTGGTCTCGTGCCTTGGGAATCCCTGTCACGATCCTAAAGTTGCCACTTAAAAAAGCTCAGGATGAGTCCTTAGGTGGAGCCTTGGGAAGAGGATGACGGTGTCTTGGGTTTTGCTCCAGTGGCTTTGGAACAACTCGAAGGGGAGAGGACCAAAAATCCTCATTTGGAGTGTGTTGAAATCCTCCTGATCCATGTTTGTGGCCACACTGGAGTCCTGATCCCTTTCCAGGATTGGGAAGTCTCAGGAACTCCTGTGGGAGCTGATTTGGTGGTGGTTGATGGGGCACTAACAAGGGATCTGTGGGGCTTTTCCCCCTCCGAGCTGGATTCCCTGCTCGCTCCAGGGAGAAGGTGTCCAGTGGAACGGGGAATCTCCTCCTCCAAACGAACAGCAGCCCTCAAAAATCCCCCTGTTTGGCTGTTTTCCCAGGAAAACCCCGTGCTGGGCCGCAAAGCCGACGTCATCAAGGCGGCTCATCTGTGCGCCGAGGCCGCCCTGCGCCTGGTGAAACCTGGGAACCAGGTCAGGGGCCCACGGGGAAGGGGCAGGGGGGGACCTCGCCTGGGGAGAATTCCCGGCGTGGGGAATTCCGTGGGGCAGCTGGGAGCAGCTGTCTGGGTGGGTGTTGGGAGGAATCAGAGCCTGGCACCGTCCCTCTGTTTTTTAGGAGGTGTCAAAGCACCTGTTGGTTGTAAAACGTGTGGAATTTATCCCAGAACACGGAATTAAAGGAAACCTCATGCTTGTGGCGGGAATTTTCTGTCCTTAACGTGTTTTCCTGTGTTCTTCTTCCAGAACACACAAGTGACAGAGGCCTGGAACAAAATAGCCCACTCGTTTCACTGCACACCCATCGAAGGTAAGGATGGGGAGCAGGGATCCCAGGGAGCAGGGATCCCAGGGAGTGGGGATCCCAGGGAGCAGGGATCCCAGGGATCAGGGATTCCAGGGATCAGGGATCCCAGGGATTCCAGGGATTCCAGGGAGTGGGGATCTCAGGGATCAGGGATCCCAGAGAGTGGGGATTCCAGGGAGTGGGGATCCCAGGGATGAACACAGCATCCTGAGCTGCCCCAGTCAGATTCTGGGAAACGTTCAGTAGCTGCAAGTCCATCTCTTAAGTGAGCAGCCTTTGCTAAAATGTCCCTTCTAAACTCTCTGGGTTCTTTTCCTTCCTCTGTTTCTGTGGCTTCATGGACACGCTATTTTGGGAACAAGACGTGGGCTCCCACAGCCGGGGACACGTCCTGGCCATTTGGACTTAAAGCCCCTTTAGCAAATCCAGCCCAGCTTTGTGATGCCAGAACCTCCCCAGGGGTGGGCAGGGTGTCATTTCCTTCCTGCTCCAAAGCCTTGGATGAGTGGGAAGGTGCTGGGATAGCTGCTGGTGGCAGTGGCACTGCTGGATCCGTGTCTGGAAGCTCAGCCTGGCACTGGCAGATCCTTTTGTCCTGGCGGTGCCGTGGGGTTCTTTCAGCCACCTTAAATTGGTCCATTGCTGGTTAAATTTCCCGAAATTCCATAGAGCTGGCTCGTTCTCTGGGATCTCTGGGAACACAGATTCCTTGCTCTGTGTGTGGGATGGCTTTGTGGGCCTCCTCAGTGCTTTGTTCCATTCTCCAGGACACAATCCAGTGCTGTCCGAGGAGTTGTTTGGGGAAGAGTTGAGTCCCGGGGTTTTCTCGGGCAGGTGATGGGAGCAGACGGAGCTGGTTGTGCCTGGATTGTGCTTCCCATTCCCAAAAGGGGCATCCCACAGTCCCTGCTGGCTCAGGGAGTGGGTTGGGAATGTGCTGGTGCCCCTTCCCAGGCTTGGGTTTGAAGGTGAACTGTGGGAAATCTCCCTGGCCGTGACACTGGTGGGGAATGGCTCCCAGTACAGCCCAGTACAACCCACTGGTGTGCCTGTGCCCGGGGCTCCCAGTACAGCCCAGTACAGCTCCCAGTACACCCCCGTTTCTGTGTGACCCTGAAGACTCTTTCCCTCCCTGCTCCCTGGACCTGAGAGCTGCCCTCCCAGTACTCCCAGTGAGCCCAGTTCCCTCTCTCGACAGGGATGTTGTCACACCAGCTGAAGCAACACGTGATCGACGGGGAGAAAACCATCATCCAGAACCCGTCGGACCAGCAGAAGTGAGTGAGGAGCTTTTGGGGGGGTCAGGGTGCCCTGGATCAAAGTGCAGCTCTGGGCCCTGCACAGGACAACCCCAAAAATTTCCCCAGTCCCCAAATCCCTGAGAGCATTGTCCAAACCCTCCTGGAGCTCTGGCAGCCCTGGGGCCGTGCCCACTGCCCTGGGGAGGGAGCCTGGGCAGTCCCAACCACCCTCTGGGGGAAGAACCTGTTCCCAAAATCCATCCAACCCCCCTGACACAGCTCCAGCTGTTCCCTTGGGTCCTGTCCCTCATCCCAGGGTGGCTCAGCACAGGGTTGGGCCTCTAAAGGTCCTTCCATCCCAAACCATCCCCGATCCTGTGAGTTGTGAGTCCGTGTTCGGGGTCATTCTGAGAAAGAAAAGCTGGAAGCCACCGAGGAGGCTCCGTGCTGGCACCTGGCCTTGGTTCCTGTCCAGTTCCTGGGGATCTGCTGGAAGCTGCCAGCACAAATCCCAACTGTTGGTCGTGGAGGTGGTGCCAGCTCAGAGCTGTGCCAAGACCTGTTGGCTGTCCCTGAGGAGCTGCCAGGATCCCACGGGATGGGGGTGCTGGGCAGTCCCGTCTCAGGAGGGGTTTGGGCTTTTTGGCCTGGGTTCTCATTCCATCCTGCTCCAGCAGCTCGGGGATCCCCTGGGATTGGGTCTTACAGTAAATATTTATGGAGTTTGGTGGCTTTAAATCCCAGTCCCCATCCCTGGAGGTGTCCAGGGAACAACTGGACGTGGCACTCGGTGCTCTGGGTGACAAGGCAGGGATCGGTCACAGTTTGGACTCGGTGACCTTAGAGGTCTTTTCCAACCTCAGGGATTCCAGAATCCCGAGTCCTGAGGGTCCTGTGGCTCGTGGGAGGTTTTCTCTTCCCTATTCTCCGTTTTTTTTCCTCACCACACTCTTTTCCCTGCAGGAAGGACCACGAGAAAGCCGAGTTCGAGGTCCACGAAGTCTACGCTGTCGATGTTCTCGTCAGCAGCGGAGAGGGAAAGGTGAGCCCACCCCAAAAACCGAGGGGCACCTTGGGGGGGGGGTCTGGAGGGGGCTGCTCCGAGGGCGGCTCCGCTCCGGGTCTCCCACAGCTCCCGTTGGCCTTTCCAGGCGAAGGATGCGGGGCAGAGAACCACGATTTACAAAAGGGACCCTTCCAAGCAGTACGGCCTGAAGATGAAAACCTCCCGTGCCTTTTTCAGCGAGGTGGAGCGACGCTTCGACACCATGCCCTTCACCCTCAGGTGTGTGGACACCCATCCAGGGGGTGGGACACTCAGGGGGGCTGGGACACCCATCCAGGGGGCTGGGACACCCGTCCTGGGGGCTGAGACACCCGTCCAGGGGCTGGGACACTCATCCAGGGGGTGGGACACTCATCCAGGGGGTGGGACACTCATCCAGGGGGCTGGGACACTCATCCAGGGGGTGGGACACTCATCCAGGGGGCTGGGACACCCGTCCAGGGGGCTGAGACACCCATCCAGGGGCTGGGACACCCATCCAGGGGGCTGGGACACCCGTCCAGGGGCTGGGACACTCATCCAGAGGGTGGGACACTCATCCAGGGGGTGGGACACTCATCCAGGGGGCTGGGACACTCATCCAGGGCTGGAATCTGAGCAGAGCCAACATGTTTTGCTGTCCCAGCTCGGAGGAGGGCACGGCCTCGGCTGCCCTCTGTGGGGAGTTGCAGGGTTCGAGCCCAGGAGAGGGTGTAGAAAGGATGTGAGGGGCCTGAGCAGGAATTGCAGGGGATTTGAGCTCAGGTGTGAGCTTGGGTTTGAGCTCAGGTGAGCCCAGGTGTCTCTGTCTCCTCGCAGGGCTTTTGAGGACGAGAAGAAGGCCCGGATGGGGGTGGTGGAATGCACCAAACACGAGCTGCTCCAGCCCTTCAACGTCCTCTACGAGAAGGAAGGTGAGTGCTGGGTGGGGAAGGGGCAGGTGAGGGAGGAATAGGGGAGGATGGAGCCAGAGGAGCTGCTCAGGAGGAGGGATTGTGGGTCCTGGCAGGTGTCAGCAGCAGGAGTTGCGGGTCCTGGCAGGTTGAAGAAGCTCCTCTGAGGTGGTTTTTAGCCAGGTGGGAACGTGGAACAATGCTGGGTCAGGGATCACTGCTGGGGTCAGGGGGCAGTGCCTGGGTCAGGGGTCACTGCTGGGGTCAGGGGGCAGTGCCTGGGTCAGGGGGCAGTGCCTGGGTCAGGGGTCACTGCTGGGATCAGGGGGCAGTGCCTGGGTCAGGGGGCAGTGCCTGGGTCAGGGGTCACTGCTGGGGTCAGGGGGCAGTGCCTGGGTCAGGGATCACTGCTGGGATCAGGGGGCAGTGCCTGGGTCAGGGGTCACTGCTGGGGTCAGGGGGCAGTGCCTGGGTCAGGGGTCACTGCTGGGGTCAGGGGGCAGTGCCTGGGTCAGGGGGCAGTGCCTGGGTCAGGGGTCACTGCTGGGATCAGGGGGCAGTGCCTGGGTCAGGGGGCAGTGCCTGGGTCAGGGGTCACTGCTGGGGTCAGGGGGCAGTGCCTGGGTCAGGGATCACTGCTGGGATCAGGGGGCAGTGCCTGCCTGGAGCACTCCAGGGGTCAGCCCCGCAGGTCCTGGCAGGTTTAACCCGGGCTGTGCCTCGCAGGGGAGTTTGTTGCACAGTTCAAGTTCACGGTGCTGCTGATGCCCAACGGGCCCATGAGGATAACGAGCGGCCCCTTCGAGCCCGAGCTCTACAAGTCCGACTTCGAGGTGCAGGACGGAGAACTGAAGGTTGGTTGGATCCTGAATGTGATTAATATTGATAATTGCAAGTATTAATATGTCAATTAGGTGTATTTATAAAATTGCATAAGCAGTATGTATGTACAGTGTATATAACACATGTGTTTATCCAGAAGTACCACCCTGTCCCTGCATCCCGGGGCGGGGAAGGTGGAAATTAAAGTCCAGGAGCCTCTGCAGAGGTTTGTGCTGTGAATTTGGCAAGATTTGGTTAAGCCCAGATTGGGCCCCTTTCCTTCATCAAGCTCCTGCTCTCGTGGCTTGATAAGGACTCCCAGCCCTTTCCAGGAAGGATTTAGGGAATCACACCTTGGAATTCCCCATCCATCCTGTGCCCCCGAGGATTTCCCTGCTGTTCCCCATCCTCCTGACTGAAAAAGGAGTAGTTTTCCAGCTCCTCACATTTCCTTCCTGTCTCCAGGCCCTTCTACAGAGCTCTGCAAGCCGGAAGACCCAGAAAAAGAAGAAAAAGAAGGTAATTTGTCCATTCCTTGTGGGAATTTGTCCATTCCCTTGTGTAAACTTGGGGCTCAGCAGCACCCGGATGCTCCCAAGTCCTGTGTTTCGGGTTCATTTTGGTGTTTTCCCACCTCAGGAAGCAGCAGCTCCGTGGGATGGGGCTTCTCCAGGGCCCCCAGGGTGGGCTGTGGCCGTGTGGGACCCCCCAGCCCTGACGTGTTCCCGGTTTCCCCACAGGCTTCCAAGAATGCAGAAAATGCCACCACGGGAGAGACGGCGGAGGAGAACGAGGCTGGCGACTGAGAGCCCCCAAATCACTCAAATGGCCCCTTTTCCCCCCAAAAAAATCCAACCAGAAGCAAAATAATCTGGCACTGTTGGTCCCCTCAGGACCAGGCAGTCTGGACTTCCCACTGACTCCAAGCAGCTCCCGTTGACTTTGCCAAGCAGGGAGGAATCTCTCGGCCACTTCAGACAACTGAAAAAAGAGCAGAAAAAATAAAATTAGGAGTAAAAGTCACTATTAAATCTTTAACCTTTTATATTTCCCACATTTGAAGAGGGGAATTAATCCCAATCCAGCGAGAGGGAGTGTAGGGAGCCACCTGCTTCCTTCCTCCTCCTTCTTCTCCTCTTCCTCCTCATCCTCCTTTTATATTTTTTAATTTTCCCCTTTACAAATTTTAATGGAGGACAAAAAACCCCACCCAAAACCAGCTAATTACACCCAGAGAAGTGCCCTGTGTGAGTGATCTGGGACACGGTGCCAGAGGATTTATCTTTCCCCTCTGGGATTTATATTTATAATTGGGAAAAACGGCAAATTTGAGGTCCCCTGGGAGAGTGCTCTGGCTGCTCCGTTTTTGTCTTTGCCTTCATTTAAGGGATAAACTCGCTATTTTTTAACACAAACTCGTTTTTAAATTGTCCAAATCCTCGGAAGCCGCCGACATTCCGGCCCTGCGGAGGGGCAGGCGAGTCCAGTTCCCTGTGGCCCGGGAGCACATTCCACCTTTCCCGCCGTCACCTGGGGCCAGAGGATTTCTCACCCTTCCCTCTGGGTTTACCTTTGGAACTGGGGAAGAAATCCCCGCTGTTGCTCGGGGGACGGGTGAGGGAAGCGCTGCCGGAGCCGCCGGGGCCGAGCCCGGCCAGGGGTATCGCTCTTTTGTAGTCACTTTTATAAAAAAAACGAAAAAAAAAAAAAGAAAAAAAGCCGCCTGATGCCATGAGTTGAATGTGAGGTTTTTTTCTTTGCCGATACCTCTGGTTCTTCCCCCCCCCCCACCCCCCCCCGACGGAGCTGAATTTGGGAAAAACTCTTGCCTTTTAAGAACATTCCCGGGCGTCTCCGCAGGCTGCTGTGCTTCCTTCGTCAAGATCCGAGTTTTCCACCCCAAACTCCACACGTGCAAATATTACCAAAGTCAATAAAAGAGAATAAACGATGCGATATTGGATTTTATTCTGAATTTTTTCCATCTCTCTCTGCTCCTGGTCTCCAGTTCTTTCGGCTCCGGGGTGGGTGTGGGGTGGATGTGGGATCCTGGGCATCTCTGGCATCTGAACTGTGAATTTGAGGGAAAAGAATCCTGATTTTGAGGGGAAAAAAAATCTCTCATTTTGAGGGAAGCCCCCCTGGTTTTAGCCTTTTTAACCAGTATTTTGCCTGGAGATGGGAGCTGTGTGCTCTCCTAGTCCACAGCACGGATTTATAAACCCATGATATCTGCTGGAGGTTTATTAATTTTATTTTTTTAATATTTTATATTATTATACAAATATGTTTAGATTTTATATATTTATATTACAGTATAAATACTTTATATTTTTAAAGGAAAGTCCCTGGATGGCCTTTGTGATGCAACAACAATCCCGTTCACACCCTGGGCAAGCGGGAACTCCCAGAAAAACTGGTTTTGATGCTCATATTCCAAATAAACTTAAACGTTGACAGGTCGGAGGGGACTTTTGGGGGGGGACACACACACACCTTTGGGGACCCCCCAAAAGGGGGGCTGCGCAAAATGGCGGCCGGCGACCGAACTACAGCTCCCGCGATGCTTCGGGGCAAGGAACTACAGATCCCGTCGTGCTCCTCGCCCTGTGGGCGTGGCCTACCTCCACTATAAATATCGCCAACCGGGCGGCGCGGGCCCCTCTCGGCCACTGCCGCCATATTGGGGCCTTCCCCGGCCGCCCTTCCATCCGCCTCCATCCGCCGCCCCCGCCCGCCCGGACTGAGCGCGGAGCCGCCGCCGCCCCGCCATGAGGGCCAAGGTGAGCGGCGGGGGGCGGCCGATGGCGCCTCAGCAATGGCCGAGCCTGGATGGCGGGTGGGAGGGACCCTGCGGCCTGGACACTCCTGAGGCGGGGGGGGAGTCCCAGGGGAGGGGGGTCCCACCTCCTGGTGCAGGGGACGAGGGTCTCGGTGGGGGTCTCAGGGGTTGGGGGGTCCTGCTGGGTGGGGTGTCGGTGGAGGCGCGAGAGGAGGTCCCTGTGGAAATTGGGGTCCCTGGGGGGTGTCCCAGGGGTTGTTCCAGGGGGTGGGGGGTCCTGGAGGGCTGTCTCTGAGGGCGGGGGAGGGTCCCTGTGCTGGGACTGGGGAGCTCCCTGTGGAAGTTGGGGTCCATCGGGGGTGTCTTTGCTGGGAGCGGGGTGGGAGAACCTTTGGTGCGGGCGGGGTCCTTATGGAGGGGGGGGCGCGTGCCCCAGGTTGGGGAGGGGGCTCCGAGGTCTGGGGGTCCCGGGCTGCGACTCAGACCCGCTCAGGCCTCACTGGGACGGTGTGGGACTGGGGACACTGGGAGAGCCAAACCAGCGTGGCACTGGGGGTACTGGGACAGTGTAGGACTGGGGCGCCGGGATCCAGCCCCCCCGTACCGGCTCTAACGGCCCCTCCTTCTCTCCCGCAGTGGCGCAAGAAGCGAATGCGCAGGTACGTGGGGACCCCTGGGGGGACCCCCGGGGCCAGGGGGGGCCCCAGAGGGTGGTCTGGGGGGTCCCGGGGGTGACGCCACCACCCTGTCCCTTCTGTCCCCAGGCTGAAGCGCAAGAGGAGGAAGATGAGGCAGAGGTCCAAGTGACTGACCCCGCTGGGGCCGCGGCCCGGGGCCGTCTCGGTGACACCCTGGTGACGCGCCGGTGACCTCCCGGGGCCGCGGGGGTCCCGCTGGGCCGGGCCCGTTCTCTCTGCTCTGTAACGGCCGCTGTGCTATGAATAAAAGCTGGTTATTAGAACAATGTGTGGCGGCTCCGGGAGGCTGGGACCGGGGAGCCCCCGGTGACGGGGGCACCGGGACGGCGGGAAGGGGCTTCTCTGGCAACGAGAGATGGGAGCAGCCCGAGGTTCCTCTTTTAACGGGGCCGGTGACCGGCACCGGGGCTCCTCCGATAACAGGGCAGGTGGGGCCGGGGGCTCCTCCGGGAACGGGGGAATCCTCCGGTAACGGGACTGGCAGCCGGCGCCGTGAGCTGGGACCGGGGGCGGCCGGAGCAGGGCAGGTGACACCGGGACCTGGATGTGGCACCGGGGCCGGGAGGTGACATCGGGACCGGGGTTTGGGATGGTGTGACAGGACCAGGAGGCGACACCGGGGCCGGGATTCAGGGGGGTGTGACGGGGCCAGATGACACGGGGATTGGGGAGGTGACGCCGGGGTCTCCCCGCGCGGTGGCGGCTGTCCCGAGTGACGTCACGATGACGTAGTTCCGGCGCGCCGCCGCGCGGGTCCTTCCGGGCCGCCCCGGAAGCGGCGCCGAGCGGGTCCCGCCCGCCGCCGGCACCGGCCGCGCGTTCCTGGCGCCGGAGGCACCGCGGGGAGGCCGCGAGCGGTGAGTGTGGGCCCGGGGTAGGGCGCGCTCCGCCGAGCCGGTCCCTCCGCCCCCGCCGGGCCGCGCGGGTGTCCGTGCGAGTCCCTCCCGGAGCGCCCCGCGGGGCTGTCACGGGCGGGGGCCCCGCACCCCGGGGCTTGGCGGCACTCGGGGGACGCCGGCGGCACCGGCAGCCGCGGGGAGCGGCAGTGAGGGGCGGCCCGGGGTTCCCTCCGGGGCGGCGGTGGCGCTGGGAGCGGGCGGGGGCTGAGGGGACACCCGAGACATCCCGGGGGGCACCGGAGGGCACCGGCGGCTGTGGGGGAGCTCCCGGGCCCTGCTGCCTCTGCGCCGTCTCCGCAGCGGCGCCAGTGCCCTGGGGCGGGTGATTCCCCCCGGTCCCGGAGCTGCTCCCGGTGCCTCCCTCACCCCGTCCCTCTCTCTCTCTCTCTGTTCCCGGTGCTCCGTGGCGGGTGTTCCCCTCCGCCGGCTCCCGCGGCTCCCTCCCGGTGCCTCCCTCACCCCGTCCCTCCCCCGCAGCACCCGGAGCTGCCCCGAAGATGCCGGACCGGGACGGCTACACCAACGGGAGCGGCGGCGGCGGCGGCGGCGGGGACGAGGTGGGTGCCAACGCCGACGACATCTGCCGGGACTTCCTGCGGAACGTCTGCAAGCGCGGGAAGCGCTGCCGCTTCCGCCACCCCGACATCAGCGAGGTCACCAACCTGGGCGTGAGGAAGAACGAGTTCATCTTCTGCCACGACTTCCAGAACAAGGAGTGCGTGCGCCTCAACTGCCGCTTCATCCACGGCACCAAGGAGGACGAGGACTGCTACAAGAAGACGGGGGAGCTGCCCCCGCGCCTGCGCCAGAAGGTGGCGGCGGGGCTGGGGCTGTCGCCCGCCGACCTGCCCAACAGCAAGGAGGAGGTGCCCATCTGCAGGGACTTCCTGAAGGGCGACTGCCAGCGCGGGGCCAAGTGCAAGTTCCAGCACCTGCAGCGGGACTACGAGTACGAGGCGCGGGGGCGGGAGCAGGGGCTGGGCCCCGCCGGGCGCCGCTTCGAGCCCTTCGACGGGCTCCTCTACGACCCCGACCGCTACGACGAGCACGAGCCGGTGCTGAAGCGGCGGCGGGTGGAGGGGCTGTACGAGACCTACGAGTACAGCTTCGGCAGCCCCCGGGCCGTGGAGTACCGGCTGCTGGAGGAGGAGAACGTCCTGCTGCGCAAGCGCGTGGAGGACCTCAAGAAGCAGGTGAACAACCTGCTGGCCACCAACGAGGTGCTGCTGGAGCAGAACGCGCAGTTCCGCAACCAGGCCAAGGTGATGACGCTGAGCTCCACGGCCACGGCCACCGAGCAGACTCTGGCGCCCACCGTGGGCACCGTCACCAACTATAACCACAGCATCGCGCAGACGCACACCACGCTCAGCAGCCAGCATCGCGCAGACGCACACCACGCTCAGCAGCCAGGCCCTGCAGCCCCGGCCCGTCACCCAGCAGGATTTGGTGGCCCCCGCCGGCGCCCAGGCCGCCCCCCCCGCCAACGCCGCGCCCCCCATGAACCCCGAGATCGCGCCGCTGTCGGCGGCCCTGGCGCAGACCATCGCCCAGGGCATGGCCCCCCCCGTGTCCATGGCGCCCGTGGCCGTGTCGGTGGCGCCCGTGGCCGTGTCCATGGCGCAGCCCCTCGGGGGCATCACCATGAGCCACGCCACCACCCCCATGGTGACCTACCCCATCGCCTCGCAGAGCATGAGGATAACGGCCATGCCCCACTGACCCCCCGCCCCGTGGAACTGAGCCCGGGGGGCAGCGGGAGGACGGACGCACGGACCCTGTGCAGCCCGTGGACGCTGGTGGCTCCCACGGGGGCTGTGGGTGCGGGACCCCCACCTTGGTCCGGCACCCGTCGTGCGGGGAAACCTCCTTGGGGGCGCGGGGGGGTTGTGGCTGCTCCCCCTGGAGCCTCGGGAATGGACACGGCCCCCTCGCCCGGTGCCCGGACTGAGTCCCACGGCAGGGGCGGCACCGGGGCTGCGCTGGCCCTGTAACATTTTCAGCTATTAAAAAAACCCCAAACCGCACGGTCCCGGTCGCTGTCCCGGGGCCCCCGGGGGGGGTTCGGTACCCCCGGGAAGGGCCGGGGACCCTCAGTACGGGGCAGAGGCGGACACGTGACCTCGGCCACGCCCATCGCCTGAGCCACGCCCACTAATAAATACGGGCGTGGCGGGGCTCACACGTGACTCCCCGAGGTCACGCCCACTGCGGGGTGGGCGGTGCTGGGGGTTGGCGGGCGGCCAATGGATGGTGCGGGGGGACGGGGGCGTGGCCGGGTCCTGTCCCGGGTCAGCCAATGGGTGAGGTGCGCGTGCCGTGGGCGTGGCCCGGCGCTGCCGGGGGCAGAGCGGGACCGGGAGCGGGCCCGGGAGCGGAGCGGGGATGGAGCGGCGGAGCGGGAGCGGCGGCGGCGCGGGGCTGGCGGCGCTGGGCGCGCTGGGCCGGCGGCTGCTGTGGGCGCTGCCCGCCTACGCCGCGGGGCTGCTGGGGCTCGGCGCGGGCGCGCTCGTGCTCGCGCTCGCGCTCTACGCGGGCTGGCGGCGGCGGCGGCGCGCCCGGGAGCGCGGGATGCGCGCGGCCGAGCGCCTGCAGCGCGACGAGGAGGCGGCGGTGCGCGCCGCCGCCGCCGGGCTGGGCGCGGCCCGCGGGGAGCTGCCGGCCTGGGTAAGCGGGTGCTCGGGGCCCCGCCGCGCCGTTATCGCCCGCGGGGGCGGCGGCGGGAAGGGCTCGGGGAACCCCCCCTCTGCAGGGCCGGGTGCGACCCCCGGACCCCGCACCGCGTCCTGCCCCGGGGCCGGAACCGCATCCCCCCGGCGGGACCCCCGGACCGGGCACCGCGTCCTCCCCTGGCCCCGCTGGCGAGTGCCCCACCTGTGTCGTGCTGCGGACCCCGCTTGAGACCCCCGGGGTCCCCCAGGATCCCCCCTCATCATCCTCCCGCATCTCCCCGGGTCCCACTGCCGCGGACACTCCCCCCCTCTGCTGCGCTGCGGACCCCGCTTGAGTTCCCCGCCGGGCGGGACCCGGGGCTGGGCACCGCATCCCCCCCGGGCCCCGCCGCCCGGTCCCGCCTTCTGCTGCGCAGCTTCCCCAGCTTGGGCTTCCCCCGGGCGGGACCCCCAGGGCCGAACACCTCATCCCCCCCCGGCCACGCTGCCTGGACCCCCCCTTGGGCTCCGCGCCGGGCGGGACCCCCGCCCAAGGCAGCGCATCGCGGGCACTCTGTGCAGCCCCCGCTCTGGCGGGACCCCCGGCGGCCGCACCGAGCCCCGCTTCGAGCTGCCGGCGGTGCGGGAGCCCCGGGGCCGGTCCCCGCTCGCCCCACTGAGAGCCCCGTGACCACCCCCCGCGCGGGGTCCCCTCGCTCCATTCCCGCAGCGGGGTGAACCCCCCCCGGTACCGCCCGGGGCCTTCCGGCATCGCCGCGGCCGGGCCGTGACTCACCGGGCCCGGGGGGGCCGTTTCCTGCCCGGCCGCGCATGGGGCGGGTGGAGGGGGGGGCGCAGAACCCTCCCCGCGGTGCCGAAGGGGTGGGGACCCCCTTTCTCGAGACCCCCTTCCACCGAGACCCCCCCCCCATCCTTTCGTGACCCCCCGGAACGGGCAGAGGTTGGGCCGAGCTGGGGGGGACGGGGCTGGGCGGGGTCCCTCCGGCGGGTCGGGGAAACCGAGGCACGGGGCTGGGAGGGGCCGTGCCCTCCCCGGCCCCCCCGGGCTCACGGCCCCCCCGGGCTCACGCCCCCCCGCCCGTGTCCTCAGGTCAGCTTCCCGGATGTGGAGCGGGCGGAATGGCTCAACAAGGTGAGGCGTCCGTCTGTCCGTCCGGCCCCGCACCCTGCCGTCTGTACAGCCCTCCTGCATCCCTCCCGGCATCCCTCTAATCCCCGCTCCTGCATCCCTGCCTGCATCCCTCCCTCCCTTCCTCCTTCCCTTAATCCTTCCCTTAATCCTTCCCTCCCTCCTGCATCCCTCCTTCCTCCATCCATCCCTCCATCCCTGCACCCTTCCACCCATCTCTGCCTCTGTCCCCCCATTCCCGGTGTCCATCCCCCCATTCCCGGTGTCCATCCCTCCATTCCCAGTGTCCATCCCCCCATTCCCGGTGTCCATCCCTCCATCCCGTGTCCATCCCTCTGGCTCTGGCAGGTCCTGGCCCAGGCCTGGCCCTTTTTTGGGCAGTACATGGAGAAGCTGCTGGTGGAGAACGTGGCCCCCGCCATCCGCGCCTCCAACACCCACCTGCAGACCTTCACCTTCACCAAGGTGGACATGGGTGAGAAGGTAGGTTTGGGGTTGGGTTTGGGCTTGGGTTTGGGCTTGGGTTTGGGGTGCTCCCCCCGGTTCCCCCCAGGCTCTCCCGCTCACCTCTGCCCCCCCCAGCCCCTCCGGGTCCTGGGGGTCCGGGCTCACCCCGGCACCCACAAGAAGCAGATCCTGCTGGACCTCAACATCAGGTGAGTGGTCGGAGCCACCTGTGTGGTGAAAGCGCCAGGTCTCAGCCCCCTTCTGGGGGGCCCGGGGGGTGTCGTGGTGAGGCCCCCGTGTCCTGTCCCCGCAGTTACGTGGGTGACGTCCAGATCGACGTGGAGGTGAAGAAGTTCTTCTGCAAGGCAGGGGTGAAGGGGATGCAGGTGAGGGGGGCCCTGGGGGGCTGGTGGGAGGGGGTCACGGCCCTGGGGGTGTCACCTCTCAGCGCTGCCCCCCCCAGCTCCACGGGATGCTGCGGATCATCCTGGAGCCCCTCCTGGGGGACGTGCCCATCGTGGGGGCCCTCACCATGTTCTTCATCCGGCGCCCGGTGAGTGTGGCCGTGTCCCCCCCAAAGGACCGGCAGCCCCAAAACCCCCCCCTGCAGGACAGGGCGGGGGTCCACAGACCCCTCACCTGACCCCAACCCACCCCCCAGACCTTGGACATCAACTGGACAGGGATGACCAACCTGCTGGACATCCCAGGGCTCAGGTGAGCCCCGGCCCCGCCGCGGGGGCTTCCCGGCCCCCCGGGCCCAGCCCCCCACGGCCCCCCCGTGACCGTGCCCCCTCCAGCTCCATGTCGGACACGATGATCATGGACACCATCTCCTCCTACCTGGTGCTGCCCAACCGCCTCCTGGTGCCGCTGGTGCCCGACCTGCACGAGGCCGCCCAGCTCCGCTGCCCCCTGCCCCGGGTAAGGGCTGCCCGGGGGGTCGGGGGGACACCCGGGGGTCCTGCCCCCCCCGGCTGACCCCCCCGTGCAGGGGGTGGTGCGGGTGCACCTCCAGGGCGCGCGGGACCTGCGCTGCAAGGACCGGTTCATGGGGGGGCTGGTGGAGGGCAAGTCGGACCCCTACGCCGTCCTGCGCGTGGGCACCCAGGTCTGCACCAGCCGCGTCATCGACGACAACCTCAACCCCACCTGGGACGAGGTCTACGAGGTGAGACCCCCCCGGGGACCCCCGGACCCTCCTCATGGCCCCCCCAGAGCAGCTGGGCCACAGAGATCCCCGTGTCCCCCCGAGCCGGTTGTGGGGGGCACAGGGACCCCTCTGAGCGTCCCCGGCTGGGCTATGGGGACAGGAACGCCCCAATCCCACCGGGCTGGGCAGGAGGACCCCCGGGATGTCCCAGCCTGGCCCTGCCGGGCGGGGGCACCCCCGTGTGTCCCCCCCAGCTGACCCTGTCCCCCAGTTCATCGTGCACGAGGTGCCGGGGCAGGAGGTGGAGGTGGAGCTGTTCGACAAGGACCCCGACCAGGACGATCTCCTGGGCAGGTGCGGGGGGGCCGGACCCCCAGCCTGGTGATGGGGGGGCTGCTGCCCCCAAACCCCCCCAGCTCACGGGGTCTCCTGCCCCCCAGGATGAAGCTGGATCTCGGGGAGGTGCTGAGAGCCCGGGTGATGGAGGAGGTGGGTGCTGGGGGTCAGGATGGAGGGTCCTGGATGGCAGGAGGAGGCTCGGGGTCTGGGGGGGAGGGGTCCTGGGGGGTCAGGGTGGGACTGGGGAGATGGAGAGGAGCTGGGAAGGAGCGATGTGGGATGAGGGCCTGGGCAGCGGGAGGGGGGTGCTGGGGGGGTGATGGAGGAGGGAGTGTTGGGTGGGGGGTGATGAAGGAGGGGGGTGCTGGGGGGGTGATGGAGGAGGGGGGTGCTGGGGGGGTGATGGAGGAGGGGGGTGCTGGGGGGCCGGGGGTGCTGGGGGGCCGTGCTGACCCCCCCTCCCCGCAGTGGTTCCCGCTGCAGGAGGGGGGGCAGGGCCGGCTCCGCCTGCGCCTGGAGTGGCTCTCCCTCCTGGCCGACGCCTCCCAGCTGGACCAGGTGAGGGGGCTCAGCCCACGGACGAGTTTGCTGGGGCTCAGCTGTCCTGGGGGAGGGGAAATGGGGTGATCCTGCCCTGCCTGACCCCCCCCCTTGGCACATCCCCCCAGGTTCTGGAGAGGAACAGGACGATCGTGGCCAAACCCGACCCCCCGTCCGCCGCCATCCTGGTCGTGTACCTGGACCGGGCCGAGGAGCTGCCTGTGAGTGGGGGTCTGGGGGGGGGCCAGGGCTGCCAGACCCCTGTCCTGGGGGGCTCAGAGGTGTGGGCCCCCCCCCCAATCCCCTGTTTGTGCACAGATGAAGAAGCCTGGGAAGGAGCCCAACCCCGTGGTGCAGATCTCGGTGCAGGACGTCACACGGGAGAGCAAGGTGGGAGGGGGGTCCCACCCCCGGGGGGGCTGGAGGGGTTTGGGGGGGCGGTGGGATCTGACCTGTGCCCCCCAGGTGGTCTGTAACACCTCAGCCCCCGTCTGGGAAGACGCTTTCCGCTTCTTCCTGCACGACCCCAGGAACCAGGACGTGGATATCCAGGTGAGACCCCCAGCCCCGTGTCCCCCCCAGCCCCCGAGATCCCCCTGGCCCTGCGTCCCCCCACATCCCCCGAGAGCTCCCCATTTCTCCAGCCTCTTGTCCCCTCATATCCTCCCAAGTCCCTGTTCCTTTTTCCTCCCCAAATCGTCCACCTCCCCTTCCCCTTTTCCTCCCTTTTCCTCCCTTTTCCCCCCTTTCCCCGTCCTATTTCCCCCACCTTTTCCCCCTCCTTCCCTCCTCTTTTCCCCCCTTTCTTCCCCCCTTTCCCATCCTTTTTTCTCCCCCTTCCCCCCACCTCTTCCCTCCCACTTCCTCCCATTTCCCCCGTTCCCTGCGCCCCCCAGTGACCCCCCCGTGCCTGCAGGTGAAGGACGACCCCCGGCAGAGCCCGCTGGGGTCCCTGTCCGTGCCCCTGTCCCGCCTGCTCCAGGCTCCGGAGCTGACTCTGGACGAGCCGTTCCCGCTGCAGCGCTCGGGGCCCGGGAGCCGCCTGTTCCTGAAGCTGGTCCTGCGGGTGAGGGGGGGCCGGGGGGGCCGAGGGAGGGGCCCTGCCCCTGCCCACCCCCCCGCTGACCCCCAGACCCGCAGGTGCTTTTCCTCGACGCCCCCGAGGGCGGAGTGTCCCCCCCCGCCCCCCCGGGGCAGCCGCAGCCCCCGGCCAGCACCGAGAGCCCCCCCCGGCCCAGCCGGGCCAGCCCGGACCCCCGGTTTGGCACCGAGGTGGGGAGGGGATGGGGGGTCTGGGGGGATTCACCAGGGGGGGCGGGATGGACAACAGGGGCTGGGGGGTCCTGGGGGAAGGATGGGGGTCCTGGGGGGCAGGATGGGGGTCCTGGGGGGCAGGATGGACAACAGGGGCTGGGGGGTCCTGGGGGGCAGGATGGGGGTCCTGGGGGGCAGGATGGACAACAGGGGCTGGGGGGTCCTGGGGGGCAGGATGGGGGTTCTGGGGGGCAGGATGGGGGTCCTGGGGGAAGGATGGGGGTCCTGGGGGGCAGGATGGGGGTCCTGGGGGGGGAGGATGTGGCTCAGGGCCCAGGGATGGTCCTGGGAGGTGGGTTGAGGGGTCCTGGGGGGCAGCGTGGAGGGGTCCCGGGCGGGAAGCAGGGTCGGGACTGGGGGGTCCGGGGGGGCCAGAGGTGCTGGCAGCCCCTGCCAGTGGCCGGTGGTCCCGTGTCCAGCACGTGCTGCGGATCCACCTCCTGGAAGCCGAGAACCTGATCGCCAAAGACAACTTCTTCAAGGGGGTGGTCCGGGGCCGCTCCGACCCCTACGCCAAGGTCCGGGTGGCCGGGAGGGTCTTCCGGAGCCGAGTGATCAAGGAGGAGCTGAACCCCCGTTGGAACGAGGTCTATGAGGTACCGGGGTTCCCGTCGTCACCCCCGTGGGCCGGGGAGGGTCCCGGGGGGGGAACTGAGGCCCGGGGGGCTCGGGTGGGACCCGGGTGACCCCTGTCCCTGCCCAGGTGGTCGTGGACAACGTCCCAGGGCAGGACGTGGAGTTCGACCTCTTCGACAAGGACGTGGACAAGGATGATTTCCTGGGCCGGTGGGTGCGGGGGGGCGTGGGGGGTGCTTGGGGGGGGTCAGGGGGCTGTGGGGGACCCCCAAAACCTCACTGCGTGTCCCCCACCCAGGTGTAAAGTGCCACTGAGGCGGGTCCTGAGCAGCCGCATCGTGGATGAGGTGGGAGAGGGGCCTGGGGGGCTGTGCTGGGGCTGGGGGGGTCACCAGAGGGGGTTCACTGAGGGGGGGCTCTCCCTGTCCCACCAGTGGCTGCCCCTGGAGGAGGTGAAGTCGGGGCGGCTGCACGTGAAGCTGGAGAACCTGGACCCCCGGCCCAGCACCGCCCTCCTGGAGCAGGTAACGGCCCCCCCAGCTCTCGAGGGTGTGGGGGGGACACCGTGGACCCCAACCTTTGTCCCCATGGACCCCGACCCCCAACCCCGTGTGTCCCCATCCCCACTGACATCCCCCCTCTGCTCCCCCATCCCCATCCTCCTCCCCATCCACCCCCATTCCCGATCTCCTGGGGGTCCCCACGCCACGGAGGGACCCCCAGCCCACCCCCCCGTGCCCCCCAGGTCCTGCACACCAACAGCCTCCTGCAGCCCGCCCGGGGCGAGGAGCTCTCGGCCGCTCTCCTCTCTGTCTTTGTGGACCGAGCCGCTGACCTGCCGGTGAGTGGGTGCCCCCCCCTCGGCCTGGGCCCCCCAGGATGCCCCCAAATGTCCACAGTGCCCCCATCACCCCCGTCCTGCCCCCCCAGCTCCGGAAGGGCTCCAAAGCCCCCTCTGCCTTCGCCAGCCTGGCCGTGGGCAACGTCTCCTTCAAGACCAAGGTAGGACACAGTGGGGGGGCTGGGGGGTGTTTGGGGAGGGACCGGGGGGGTCTCTCACCCCTTCTCGTCCCCCCAGACCTGCACCCCGTCCGCAGAGCCCACGTGGGACGAAGGCTTCTCCTTCCTCATCAGGCGGCCGCAGGAGGAGTCGCTGCAGCTGCAGGTCTCTGCCCCCCCCGGGGTGGGGGTCCCGTCCCTGCGGCCCCCCGGGGGTCCCGCGGGGGGGTCCTGAGCTACCTGTGCCCGCAGGTGAAGGAGGAGGGGGGGCAGCCCCTGGGCACCCTCAGCCTGCCCCTGCCCCAGCTCCTGGCCTCGGAGGGGCTGGCTCTGGACGGATGGTTCCCGCTGGCCGGGGGGGGCCCCGGCACCCAGATCCTGCTGCGGGCACAGCTGGGGGTGAGTGGGGTCCCGGGCGGGGGGGGGTGAGGTGAGACCCCCCCTGACCGCCCCTCTCGCCCCCCAGGTCCTGGTGTCGCAGCAGGTGGAGGCGGCGGCCGGGGGGTCCCTGGAGGGGGGGGACACGGACCCCCAGCCCGCGGAGGAGCGCGGGGAGGAGGAGGAGGAGGAGTGTGGGACGGGGGGGCTGCGCCAGCGCCTGCCCCCCAAGGACAGGTGGGAACGGGGGGGGCACGAGACCCCCCCGTGCATTCAGCCCCCAGCCCCACATTGCAGGGCAGGGGGTCTTTGGGGGTGCTGACCCTCTGCCCCCGCAGCCCCCCTGAGCCGGCGGAGGGTCCCCGGGTCCAGCTCACGCTCTGGTACCACCGGGACGAGAGGAAGCTGGTGGCCATCGTCCACGCCTGCAGGTGAGGCTGGGGAGGGGGGGCTCGGGGCTGGGACCCCCGGGCTGGGACCCCCCTCTGAGGCCCGACCCCCCCCCAGGGAGCTGCGGGCGGCGGCGAAGGAGCTGCCGGACCCCTACGTGTCCCTGGTGCTGCTCCCCGACCGCAGCCGCGGCACCAAGAGGAAAACCAGCGTGCAGAGGAGGACCCTGAACCCCGACTTCAACGAGAGGTAAGGGGGGTGGAGGGGGCCCTGTGCCACCCAGTATGGCCCAGTACGGCCCAGTACGGCCCAGTACAGCCCAGTGTGCCCAGGTTCGAGTGGGACCTGTCCCTGGAGGAAGTGTCACGGCGGAGGCTGGAAGCTCATGTCAAATCCACCCTGTCCTTCATGACCCGGGAGAAGGAGGCGCTGGGAAAGGTAGGGGGGGTCCGGGGGGGCCCAGGGAGGATTTGAGGCGGGTCTGGGGGGTCCAGGGAGCCCCCTGAGCCTTTGCTCTCCCCCAGCTCCATCTGAACCTGGCGCAGGTGGACCTGTCCGAGGGGGGATCCCACTGGTGAGTGGGGCTGAGGGGCTGTGCCGGAACGGGGGGAGGGCTCGGGGGGGTCTCTGGGGTGGGGAGGACTGTGTCCCTGTGTGCCCCCCACGCCCCCTCACCTCTCCCCCCGCACAGGTACGAGCTGCAGGATGAGCGGAGTGGCCCCTAGAGTGGGACCCCCGGCCCCAACCAGCCCCCCGTGGGGGGGACCCTCGGGCTGCCGCCGCCCCCCACCCCCGCCAAGCCCCCGCCTCGCCACCGACCAAAGACGGGCCGGGCCGGGCCCCCCCCGCGCCCCCCCAGACTGTTACGAACCTCGTGCCTTTGCCCCCCCCGAGGGCCCCCCGGCGTTTGGGGGGGCTCGGCTGGGGTTGTGTCCCCCGGGTCCCCCCCGAGGGGACGCTTCTTAGAGCCGCTGCCGCCACCGCCGGGCTGTCCCCGGGCTGTCCCCGGGATGTCACCACCCGGACCCCCCCGGATGTCACCGCCCCGGGATGTCCCCGGGCTGTCCCCGGGCTGTCCCCGGGATGTCACCGCCCGGACCCCCCCGGGATGTCACCGCCCGGCCCCCCCGCGATGCCACCGCCAGGCCGCTGCCTTGATGCCACCACCGGGGTGTCGCCGGGATGCCACCTCCGGGCCGCCATCGGGACGCCACCGCCGTGCCACCGGGATGTCACCGCGCTGCCACCGCCGTGCCACCCCCTCGCTGCCTTCCCAGGGCTGCGTCCCCGTCCCCCCCCCGCGCTAATAAAGGAGGGAGGACACAGCGGCGGCTTCGCGTGTTCCTAAAGGGGGTCCCGAGGGTTGGTGGGGTCCCGCAGGGGTCCCCCGTGGGGTCCGGTCACGGTGCCCTCCGTGGGCCGTGGGGTGTCCCCTTGGGATGCCCTCACTGGGGGGCCCGTGAGGGGGGTTGGTGTCCCCTGGGGGGTCCCCCGTGGGATGTCCCTGTGGGGGGTGGGGTGTCCCCCGTGGGATGGGGTGTCCCCCGCGGGGGAGGTGCCCCCCGTGGGGTGGGGGGGGTGTTCGCTCCGTGCCCATCTATAGCCAAAACATTTCCCCCCGGGCAGGAGGAGGGGGCGTGGCCTCCCCGTTTCCCCGCCCCCCTCATGAATAATCCCCGCCCCCGTTACCGGCGGTGACGCCGCGCGCGGTGACGCCCGAGAGCGCAGGAGGGAACGGGAGCGGCCGGCGCCATGGTGGGCACCGGGAGCGCACCGGGAGCGGCTCCGGGAGCGCACCGGGAGCGGCGGGGGATGCAGGGGCGGAGGGGGATGCTCGGGCAGAGGGGGATGCTCGGGCGGGGCGGGGTTGGAGGGGGGTCGGGGCGGGGGTCGCACCGGGGGATGCGGCGGGGGCGCGGGGGGCACCGGGCGGGCTCGGCGGGCACCGGGCGCGGGCGGTCACTCCGTCCCCCCCGGGGGATGCCGGTGCCCGCTGACCGCCGCGCTCTCCCCCGCAGTGCGACTTCTCGGAGGAGCAGACCGCGGGTGAGTGACCGGCACCGGGCACCGGGAGCGGCACCGGGAGCGGGGCTGGACCCGCCCCAGCTCGGGGTACCAGGAACGGACCCCCCCGGACCGGCCCCGCCGCCCCCAGCGCTTCCTGCGCGGCCGCGGGCGGGGCCTTTTCCCGGGCAAAGTCTGTCCCGGGCGGGGCCGTTCGTTCCGGGGGAACGGGGGGATGCGGGACCGGGCCCGGGGGCTGCGGGACCGGGGCTGCGGGCCCGGCACCGGCACCGGGACCGGAGGGTGTCCGGGCCCCTCCTGCGCCATTTGCCCTTATATGGGCACAGCGCGCCTCGGCCGCGCATTCCTGCGGGGCGGGGCCGCGGATTCCTGAGCGCTCCCGGTTCTCCGGGTCCGCCGGGGCTCCCGCTCGGCCCGGGCAGCATCCCGGAGGGCGGCCCGACCTGCATCCCGGCCGGCGTCGGGTTCCACCGGGAAACCGGATCCCACCGGGAAACCGGATCCCACCGGGGAACGAAACCCGACCCGGAGCCGGAGGGGGGGCTGGGAGTGGGGTCCCCGAGGTGCGGGGTCCCGGGGAAGCGGCTGTGGGGTCCCGGAGGTGACAGAGATGTAGTGGGGTGGGAGGGCCGGCGGTGTGTTGAGGGTCCCGGGGACGCTGACACGGGGGTCCCGCTGCTGGTGGTCCTGAGGGCACTGACACGGGGGCATCCTGGTGCATTGGGGGTCCCGAAGGTGCAGAGTCGGGGGTCCTTTTGCCACAGGGGTTCCGGTGGTGCTGATGCAGATTCTGGAGGCGCTAATTCGGGGGTTCCTGTGCCCTGGGGGTCCTGGTGGCGCTGACATGGGGGTGCCCACTGTGTTGGAGATCCCAGCAGTGCTTATGTGGGAGTCCTGGCAGCACTGACACGGGGGGTCCTGGCGTGTTGGGTGTCCCGGGGGTCCTGGCACTGCTGACACAGTGGTCCTGGCAGAGTTCAAGGAGGCCTTCCAGCTCTTCGACCGCACGGGCGATGGGAAGATCCTGTACAGCCAGTGCGGGGACGTGATGCGGGCGCTGGGCCAGAACCCCACCAATGCCGAGGTCATGAAGGTGCTGGGCAACCCCAAGAGCGATGGTGAGTGGGGGATCCCCCTATTCCCTCCCCCCGGGCCCCCAGGACCCCCCCAGCCCTCACACACGTGCCCCGTCCCACAGAGATGAACGTGAAGACGCTGAACTTCGAGCAGTTCCTGCCCATGATGCAAACGATCGCCAAGAACAAGGACCAGGGGTGCTTCGAGGACTACGTGGAGGGGCTGAGGGTCTTCGACAAGGAGGGCAACGGCACCGTCATGGGCGCCGAGATCCGCCACGTCCTCGTCACCCTGGGTGAGCCTCGACCCCCCGCCGGGCCCCCAACCCCTGATGGCCACAGGGAAACCAGATCTCACTGGGAAAACAAACCCAACCTGGGCCAGAGAGGGGGGTCTGGGGGGGGTCTGAGAGTGGGGTCCCCGAGGTGTTGGGTTCCAGGGATCCAGCGGGATGGGAGGGCTGGCAGGGGGCCCTGGTGCTCTGGGTGGTCTCGGTGCAGCTGACAGGGGGGTCCTGGTGCTCTGGGCATCCTGGAGGTGTAGATTCAGGGGTCGTTTCGCCCTGGGGGTCCCAGTGGTGCTGACACGGGGGTCTCAGTGCCCTGAGGGTCCTGACGGCGTTGACGTGGGCATCCTGGTGCCTTGGAGCTCCTGGAGGTGCTGACGTGGGGGTCCTGGTGGCACTAATGCAGGGGACCCCTCAGGGACCCCTCGGCCATCCCTGAGGACCCCCAAAGCCCAGCCAGCTGCAGGGATCCCGTCAGCTCCCACCACCCCTGGGATCATCACAAGCCCCCAGCCAGCCCCCAGGACCCCCTGCAAGGCCTGGGGACCCCCAGTGTGTGTGTCCCCCCCACCCCAGGGTGACAGCAATGTCTCACAGGTGAGAAGATGACAGAGGAGGAGGTGGAGCAGCTCGTGGCCGGGCACGAGGACAGCAACGGCTGCATCAACTACGAAGGTGAGGGCTGGGGGTGGGAGGGGGGTCCCAGGGGTGCTGGGGGTCCCGGGGGGGGGGGTTCGTCCGTGACCACACTCCCTCCCTGACCATCATGTCTCCTTCCTTCCTCCCAGCGTTTGTGAGACACATCTTGTCAGGGTGACGCCGCAGGGGTAACGCCTCCCCCCGCCCCCTCCCTCAGTTACTTCCAGTTGGTTTTTTCCTTCCTTTTTTTTTTTTCTCCTGCCCTAGTGTCTTTTTTTTTTTATTAAAAAAAAAGAAAAAAAAAGGCCGCCTGGTTTGCGCTCTCGCCCTTGGTGCAGCCCCCACTCTGCTGCCCCCCCGCATGTCCTTCTGCATGGAGCCCCCCCTGCGCGCCGGGGCCGGGACGTGGGTGCTGCTCTGGGGGGGCTGCAGGAGCCCCCCCCTCCCGACCCCCCCCCGTGGCGACGCCGGGTTCTCCCTGCGCTCTTCAGCCGTTTGACTTTGGTTTTCCTGCCTCTCTCCGGGATTAGGGACAGGGGGGCCGCCAGACTCCTCCTCACCCTTCTCTCTTCTCTCCACAGAGCTGGTCCGGATGGTGCTGAGTGGCTGAAGACTCCCCCTACCCCCCCCCCATGTCCCCTCCCCCCCACTCAGTTTTGTGCCTTTTTCCTCATTTTCCTGCCACCGCCACCACATCCCCACATCCCCACTGTCCCACCCCCTCCCCGAACGCCCCCAGCCCTCCCTCGGCCCCATCGGCTAAATTATTGCTCCACAGCATCAAATAAAGTCTCAGAACGTTGAATGTGACCCCCTCCCCTCCTCTTGTGTTCCCCCAGACAGACCCAGCACCACGAGGCTGTTTCTTCCCGCCCCAGGGACTTGGAATTTTATTTTTATTGGTTTTTTAAAAAAAGAAAAGAAAAAAAAAAAACCAAAAAACCAAAAAACAAAAAGGGGAGGAGGAGAAGGAGCTGGGTGGGTGTTGGGGTTGGTTTTGGGGGGGGGAAATGCCCATGTGCCAGGTGGGATCGGAGCTGTCTCATAAATAGCCGGGGGGGAGCAGGGTCCCAGCCCCCCCCGGGAGACCAACACTTAAATAAAATCTGGGACAATCATAAAAAAATACCAAAGCTGGGGGGGAGGGAGGGCGGTCGAGGTGGGCAGGGGGTCCTTTGGGGTGCCTTGCAGGGGCGGGAGGGGCCGGTCTGGGGGGGCTGCGGCGTCCTGGGCCCCGGCCGGGGCTCACTGCGTGGGGGGCACGGGCGTGGCCGTGCTGGGGGTGGGTGCGATGGGGTCCGTCTGCAGGGGGGGGCCTTGGTCTGTAGAGAGAACACAAAGGACGGGGGGGGGTCACATCTGGGGGGGGCAAGGGGGTGCACGAGCACCTCTTGCCCCACAGCTCCGGGGGGAAGGGTTGAGGCCCCCGCCCGGCCCCGAGCCCACGAGTGATCCGCCCGCTCCCGGCGTCCCCCCCGCGCCCCCCCCATGTCTCACCTGCGAGGAGGCCGGGGTTGGGAAGGAGGCTTCCCTGCACGGCGGCCACGATGGCGGGGCTGTGCGCGGCGGCCGAGCCCCCCGCGAGGTGCGGCAGGGCCAGGCCGGGTGGGTGGGAGTTGGGGGGCAGCCCCCCGCCCCCCGGCATGCTGCTGGCCAGGGCCCCATGCAGCGGGAGGGGGGGCGGGTTAGCGGGGAAGGAGGCGCCCAGGGGGTCGGCGGGGGGGTTAGCCATGCTCAATGGGATGGCGGATGGAGGCAATCCGAAGGGCAGGGCCGCGGGAGCATTACCGGGCACGGCGGGGTGGCCGCTGCCACCGAGGGTCCCCGCCAGGCTCTGGGACGGCGGCTGCTGCCCGGGGAACGGCGCCGGGGCTGCGGGCGAGAGGGGCGGTGAGGAGACCCCGACAGAGACACCACCCCTCCCTCCCCCAGCCCTCGGCACCGGGGAGAGCGTCAGCGACGGGCCCCACGCCCCCGGGACCCCCCTCGCCCGACCCCTGCCCGGCGCTCACCGTGGGGGACGTTCGGGGCTCCCGGTGGCGGGGGCGGCTGCGGCGGGGGGGCCCCGGGCAGCGGCTGCCCCACGGGCTCGGGGGGGCCCACCATGGCCGGGGTGGGCGGCGCGGCCAACGGGTGGGCGGCGGGGGCCAGGGGGGCTCCGGCGGCGGGCAGGGGCTGAGCCCCCGGGGGCAGCGGGGGCGGCTGCTGCTGCTGCTGCTGCTGCAGGTGCTGGAAGTGCTGCTGCCGCGCGCGCATCTCCGCGTACTTCAGCTGCTCCATGTGGAAGGCCTGGCGGTCCGCCAGCAGCTGCTGCCGCTGGTACTCCAGCTGGGGGGGACACGGCGGGGTCAGCCGGACGGGGGCACGAGCGGACGAGCGCCCGCCACCCTCCCGGGGATGGCCCCACACTCACGGCCTCGCGCTCCCGGTCCATGATGGTCTCCAGCTCCTCGAAGTGCCGCAGTTTGATCTCCAGCTTCTTCATCTGCGTCTCCACCAGCAGCGCCACGAGGGACTTGATCTTCCGCTCCTCCACGGCCGCCAAGTGCTGGGGGAGGCCGCCCGGGGGGCTCAGAGCCCACATCTGGGTTGTGCTGCCCCCCCAGCCCCGACCCCCAGCCCTCACCTTAGCCTTCACGGCAGCGGCGGCCAGCGCGGCGGCGGCGGCGGTGGAGAGGTTCCCCTCGCCGATGTCCCGCTCCACCTTGGCCTTGCGCTCGGCCTCAGGCTCCGGAGGCTCCTTGGGTGCCTCATCTGGCCCCTCCTTCACCTCCTTCTCCTTCTCTGGCTCTCCTGTGGCACAGTGGGGGCCGTGTCAGCAGTGTCGTGGGGGGCTCGGTGTCCCCCCAGCCCTGCCAGGTCCCCCACTCACCTGCACCATCGCTGTCACCCTTGTCGGGCTCCTTCTCGCCCTCCACCTCCTTCCCCTTCTCTTCCTCCTTCTTGGGTGTTTCCCCAGGCTTCTCCTTTGCCTCCTCCTCGGTGGTGCCGTCCCTGGGCTCCTGGGGAAGGACCAGCCCCACGGCCCCACTCGAGTCCTGCCCCAGCCACCCTCCCCGACCCCCATCCCCCTCCCCGGCCCCCCGCTACCTTCGCCTCCTTCTTCTCCTCGGCCGGCTGCGCGTCGGCCCGCGCCTCCTCCGCCCCGCTCTCCTCTGGGGACACAAACCCGGGCTCAGGCCCTGCCGCTGCCCCCCCAGAGCCCCGACCTGCCCCCGGCCCCTCACCGATCCGCTCCGGCTCGTCCGAGGTGGTGCCGGCGATGCCGCTGCTCTCCAGCCCGAACGCGGGGTCGGCCTTGCCCGTCACCTTGGCCGCCTCCTCCACCTTGCGCACGTGGGCCTCCACCAGCGCCGTGGGCACCTCCTCCTTCATCTTGGAGAATTCCTCTGGGGGAAGGGCCGGGGAGGCCTCAGCAGGACCCCGGCGCCCCTGGGAGCCCCCCAGCACTGCGCATCCCTTGGGGGGCTCGTCCCAGCTCTGCAGGGCTCATCCTGGCTCCCCACAGAATTCATCCCTCTCCCCATAACACTTGTCCTGTCTCCTTACAGATGCCCTATAGGACTCCTTATAGGACTCATCCTTCTCCAGGGCTCCCTATAGGACTCATTCCTTTCTCCTACAGGACTCCTCCCTGTCCCCGTGGCCCCTGTCCCCTGTGCCCCCAGGACTCCCGCAGCCCCCAGGCTGGACCCCTGCCCCAGCCGTGCTACCCAGAGCCGATTTGGCGGCGGCGGAGGCGACGCGGGGGTCGACGACGGAGGCCAGGAAGGCCACGGTGCTCATGACAGGGTTGCCCGACTGGCTGAAGGGGATGGGCTGGTAGGCCAGTGGTCCCAGCGACGCCTCCGAGTCCTCCAGGTAGGGATCCTCGATGGGGAGCCGCAGGAAGTGCAGGATGCACTCGTCCTGTGTCCGGCTGCCCACGTGCTCGGACACCTTGTTCCAGTCGTCCTTGTACATCTCCAGGGCCTGCGGGATGGAGCGGGGGGGCGTCAGCGGGGTCTGGCAGCCCCGTTCCCCTCTCCCCACGGACCCCCACTCACCTCCAGCAGCAGCAGCGTCTCCTGCTCCGTCCACTCCCGCGTGGCGCTGGCAGCGGCTTTGCTCTGCAGGGGCAGAGAGAGGGGTGAGGGGCGGCGGGCGGGGGGCCGGGGCCAGGCCGAGGGGTGCCCACCTTGGAGGGGACGTTCTTCTTGGTGTACATGTCGGTGCGGAGGCCGAAGTTCTGCATGTCGGCCGGCTTCTCCTTGCCCTTGTCCGGGAAGTTCAGCATCTGCTGCGAGGCCGAGGTCGGCTGCTGAGGGGAGAGGGGACGCTGGGATGCGGCCGCGGGGGGACGGGACGTCGGGATACCGGTCCCCCCCGCCCCTCCATCCCAGAGAAGCCTTCGTGCCCCGTCTCGTCACGGTGTCCCCCCCGCGTCCCTGCTCCCCGGGGCAGGGCGGCATGCGGGGCGCGAGGGGGAGGAGGGAAGGAGCCTTCCTCGGCCAGCGGCGGGGGCACGGACCCCAAGGAGCCGCCTACCAGCTCCGGCTTCCCCTTCACCGTCTCGCTGACGAGCTCTTCGATCTCTTTGCTCTTGCGGCCGGTCTTGGCGTCGCCGTCGCTCTGCCGGCCCTGAGGCAGGCACGGATCGAAGCTGTGCATCCCCCACCCCCCGCCCCACCCCGCGCCCGGCCCCCAAGGGACCGGGGGGCGGCAGGGGGGGGTCGCGGCTGGGCGGGGCGGACGCCCCCCACACCCACCTGGGGCGTCTTGGGCTGCAGCGGCACCAGCCCCGAGGGAGTGTCGGCCAGCACGTGGAAGTGGGAGGTGGGCGGGGGGCCCATGGGGGTGGGCCGGCTCTCGGCGTCCACCTGGTAGTTGATGAGGCCCCACTGCTCCAGGAAGGCGTGGACCCTGTGGAGAGCTGGGATCAGACCCTGCCAGACCCCCACTGGTGTCTGTGGGGTGCCACACTGACCACCCCTGCCCCACTGGCACCAGACCCCTGTCAGCACCAGCACGCAAAACCTGCCAGTGCCTGGCGCTCCACCAGCACCAGGGTGCCCCAGTGGCACCAGACCCCTGCCAGCATCAGGGTGCCACACTGACCCCTCATCAGT